>NC_088710.1:34215769-34398269 GCF_963576615.1 Watersipora subatra | reverse complement strand
CACATTTTTTGCAGCATAATTCTTTATTATGTAATAGTTTAACAAATTATTTTATCTTTTTTATTTATTTTTTTAAATTATCATAATATTTTTCTTCATTGTGTTTATTAATTTTAATGTAGCTGGTTTTAGTAAAATGATATGTTGAAAATATTTGTTTTCTTATCCAATAACGTCACTGGTGTAACCATGGAATAGTAACCTTAATAAGTACCAGCACTTTCATTACTTTTCATAACTAGTAGACATCATCACCTCTAGAATACTTCTTGTCATACAAGTATTGGACTCTCTTTCTACCTTGGATCTATGTACTTGTTATGATTTCTTAGGTAAGTATGATTAGAAGGTCAAGGTCCTTTCACAATATTTCCGTATTTATATGGTGTCTGTACACAAGGTCAAGGTTCTTTTACAATACTTCCGTTCATAGTGTCTGCTCTATGACATGTAATAGAGAGTTCAGCAGAACCATTATTTATATCTACAACCAAATTTATTTGACTCACCATAAAACTGTCTCTTACATAATTAGTTTTCATGCAGATTGTGAACATAGACCTAGCTCATGTTATTATGTTTTGGTTGTCACGTCTGCTCAAATGTTACAATCTAAAATATCTTAATAGTTTTCTTTAAGGCGAAATAGCACATGCATAAGCTATAAATCAACACCCACAAAAATTATGCAATGATGCGTTAAAATCCTCGTTTTACACACAAAGCTTTCCCATAGGCAATTTCGTGTTGTGATGCTGAAGTTCTATTAGCTTATTTTACATTTCTGTTGCAATCATGTTGCAGTTTCCATAAAATAACCAAATTACCAAAAGGCATAATAAAATCTCTAAACTACAAAGAATAACATTTTTGACACTTCTGGTTTTTTGAGGAAATATCTCACATAATTATGACATAGACCTCAAATGTCCCACGGCAACATGTATCACACTCTCCATACTGCAGCATTCAACTCAGGTTGTATGAACCACCCATGCATGAAAGGCTACCTTTACCACAACATTCAAACTTGTCACACCTGCCAGGCATGTCCCTAATGTTATTGTCACACCTGCCAGGCTTGTCACTAATGTTATTCTAAAGTAAATCAACTTTACAAGACAACTGAAGCTAATAATGATACAATCTGTAAGTAGAACCTGTTTGTCAGCAGCATTACTATGGTGTTGAGTTGTGATTTAGTTAAAATATTGATATTGGATATACTGAACTCTGTACAAAACAAGACAAATAAATGAACATGACACAGACATAGGAAAGTACTTTGTCACTAGAAGCGCTAACTGCATATACATGTAATTACCAATAAACTTTTTATCTGTGCTGGTTAGAAATATGGGTTATGATTTGTCATCCCTTGTAGTCATACATGAACAACTTTTGAAAAATGAGAGTCGCCTCCTCAGTACAACTAAGCTTCTCAATGTTCTTTGGCTTCCTGTCGCTCTTTACACTGACATTTTTTCAAAAGATTTTTTTCATTGTCTTGAAATATATTATTGAGATGCTTGACATTTCCGAATATTCTTTCTATGCAAACCACAAGACGTTTTCCGAGTATACTGAGAAAAAAGGTAGGGTCCTAGGAACACAAAAACACTGAAATGATTTATCTTATTAGCACAATTTCGTAAGGTAAAACTGCAAAAACTCTATTAATCATGTTTCATTTACAGGAGCCTAAGTAGAAAACCAAAGTTTTTTATTTTTTCACAGATTAGAAGTTTTCTTAGACAGTCAGTCTGTTCACTGATATTATATTACAATATTCTCCTTTATAGTACATTATATCACATTGCGTTATATAAATCATATCATATGTGTTATTTTATTATATATTATATTACTATATATATATTACTAAATTATGTTATACAATGTTGCATTATAACGTATCATGTTATATTATAATATATTATACTGTACTATATTATATTCTCATATCTACTCAGTCAGTCTATTAATAAATATGACTTAAATAAGTTAGGCCTATATCACATTATATTATATCACATGGTATAATTCTATATTATGTTTTATTATGTAATTACAACTACCTCTTTCCAAAATTGAAACAAAAAATACCTTTGAACCGCAGCATATTAAATACTATGATATGTAGATAGCATGTAATATGATATAAAATGTGGCATATTGAATTAACATGTGAATTACATAAACTTTAACACTACTGAACCATATGAAACCTAGACTTACCCTATCATGGTATAGATTAACGTAGACAAAAGTGTTATCTTGAAGACGAGCCTTAAGATAACCATTTGTACACCTCAAAGACCTGCCATCTTACAGCTCCTGTACAATGGTCTTATACACAGTAAATTGGTGTACTGTCTAGGACTATAATGGTATACCTACTGTATAGGACTTGGGGCAATGCAGCTGCTACCAACCTACAAAAATATTAACCATTCAGAAACAAACTTTATTTTATTTAACAAATATCTGACATTCCACACTGCTTCCTTATTTAAAAATCTAAAATACTACAAATTCAACAGCTATATACCCACAGACTCTGTCTCTTAGTTAACTCCGTTTACATGAATAAACTAAAAACAAGCCATACTTCGCTATTTATAACTAGGAACTATCAATTAGACCAGCAAATTCCCTCTTTGAATGGGGCACGAGACATGTCGCATACCGGCTTTTCGATGCATGGAACTCTCTACCAGTTTAACTCTTAGAGATAAGCCAAGTAAATCCCTTTGAAGTACCTGCCGAATTCACTGACATAGTGTTCATGCCACCTTGAGTTGCCAACTCCCTATGCGGGCTTTTATACATGTACATGCTTGCATCTTGATAGCCGTGCTATTGAGCAACGAGTCATCATAGTCTGCCTACTTTTGTTCTTGCTTTTAGACGATAAAATTTGATGTAAATAAAAAGACATCCAAACGAGCCTATTTTATTTACCATGAAATGGGTAATTGTCTGATCTTGATGAATGCATGTTAATATGGTGAGTAATTGTCTGATCTTGATAAATGTATGTTAATATGAACTGCCTGTGATGGTGCGGCCACTCAAGTTAGGGATGAGAGTCGATGTAGTTTACATTATTTAGTTTGAGATCATGGAAATTGGTCAATACTGTGTTAGTACATGATGTATACTTGCATGATACGTACTAGCCTACCTGCTAGTAAGGTGTACGTTTAATCATTTGGTATTATTGCCTGATCCATTTGATACTGTTATGGTACACTTTGTTTGTACCAATGTGTTATACTCATTTAAATTTCTATGGCACGGCTATTTGTGATTCCTCGATTTATGCACTACTTTTACTTTTTAAAAGTTATAAAAAAAATAAAAAAGTTATAAGCCACCTCCTTGTGCGCTCTCTGTTGGAAAATATGAAATTGTCTAATTTTGTTAGGAAATTACAAACTACTATTTCCTGCGAGTATGTTAGAAACCACCTGCTTCTGTAAAAAAAGTTTCACTGATTTAAAAAGCGTTTCAAATTCTTTTTCAATTCATCACAACAGATCACATCAGATGTGAGGCTGTTTCTGTAAAACATAAAGTATTTCGGTTAACATGCGTGCAATTTTAATATCCTGCATTTGTAACATCAAGTTGATGAAGATTACAATTCTAGAAAAGGCATATTTAAAGATATTTTTCTTACTACAGGCTGAACAAATTTTATCATCAGGTTAAATATATAGATATTTTAGCTTTTATTATAACACACTGTTCATAGTCGAGGAAGTTCCAACCTAGTGACCTGTTCTATTACAGTAAATAATAAACTGGCAGCATGCTGACTATTCAGTATATATAATATCTTATCTAATCAGTTTACATCTTGTACCAGTATATGGGTTAGCTTGCTATGAATAACAGTTCTATTACAGTAAATAATAAACTGGCAGCATGCTGACTATTCAATATATATAATATCTTACCTAATCAGTTTACATCTTGTACTAGTATATTGATTAGTTTGCTATGAATGACTGTTCTATTACAGTAAATAATAGACTGGCAGCATGCTGACTATTCAATATATATAATATCTTACCTCATCTGTTTACATCTTGTACCAGTATATGGATTAGTTTGCTATGAATGACAGTTCTATTACAGTAAATAATAAACTGGCAGCATGCTGACTATTCAATATATATAATATCTTACCTCATCAGTTTACATCTTGTACCGGTATATTGATTAGTTTGCTATGAATGACAGTTCTATTACAGTAAATAATAAACTGGCAGCATGCTGTCTATTCAATATATATAATATCTTACCTCATCAGTTTACATCTTGTACCGGTATATTGATTAGTTTGCTATGAATGACAGTTCTATTACAGTAAATAATAAACTGGCAGCATGCTGTCTATTCAATATATATATAATATCTTACCTCATCAGTTTACATCTTGTACCAGTATATGGATTAGTTTGCTATGAATGACAGTTCTATTACAGTAAATAATAAACTGGCAGCATGCTGACTATTCAATATATATAATATCTTACCTCATCAGTTTACATCTTGTACCAGTATATGGATTAGTTTGCTATGAATGACTGTTCTATTACAGTAGATAATAAACTGGCTGCATGCTGACTATTCAATATATATAATATCTTACCTCATCAGTTTACATCTTGTACCAGTATATGGATTAGTTTGCTATGAATGACAGTTCTATTACAGTAAATAATAAACTGGCAGCATGCTGTCTATTCAATATATATAATATCTTACCTCATCAGTTTACATCTTGTACCAGTATATGGATTAGTTTGCTATGAATGACAGTTCTATTACAGTAAATAATAAACTGGCAGCATGCTGACTATTCAATATATATAATATCGTATCTAATCAGTTTACATCTTGTACCAATATATGGATTAGTTTGCTATGGATGACAGTTCTATTACAGTAAATAATAGACTGGCAGCATGCTGACTATTCAGTATATAAAATATCTTACCTAATCAGTTTACATCGTGTACCAGTATATGGATTAACTTGCTATGAATGACAGTATGAAACTGAGTAAAGCACAAACTTAATGAATAAATCTTTCTCAATAGAAGCGATTTTAGCTTTTAATATGTTTACAAATTTTGACATATAAATTTTAATATGGCAATTTGTTTTTCTGGAGAGGCCACAGCTCCAATCACAGCATTCTTGTTACTGTTGGATCATAATCTACTCCTTAGACACAGTAAACTATATTAATAAGTCCTACTTTGGTTGTTTTTGTGTAGACTGTTGTCTATGTGGGTGTGTCTATATGTGTGTATGTGCTTGTGTGTGCGTCTATGTGTGTGTGTGTGTATATGTGCGTGCGTGCGTGTGTGTGACACTTCACACACACACTTTTTTCAGATCATTAAAAATATTTGGTTTCAAAACTTGAATGTTTCCTGAGAGCCAGTCTCTTAAGCACCCACCTAATAAGAAAATAAGTCCAGCATCATCGGGTTTCCTGCTAATAAACTACTGGAAATACTGGAGTAGTTTTTTTTCATGCGTCGAGAGTAGATCTTGTAACCCCAAGAACTGGTACCAATGTTTTCACATAAGAAGACAAAACCTTAGTCAGTAAGGCTACTAGTGTAGCCAGGATGGTTGCTGATTTTACCAGACTGTGTTAGAAAGCTCGAGTTAAATGGTCCTTGGCTGATGTCAGTAATGAACCAGCTGCAAAGCTTAGCCACTTCTGTCATACGTTCAAAAAATATATGTGTTTTTGCATAGCTGAATTTCACCAAGGTGGGTTTCAACAAAGTGTGTTTTACCAAAGGGGTTCTCAACAAAGTGGCTTTCAACAAAGTAGGATTAGCCAATGCAGGTTTCATCAAGGTGGTTTTGCAAAAATAGATATATGGTACATGGTTTTCTGAAAAGATATAACAAAAGGCAATATAAAAAGTTTAATAGAAAAATATTTTGCATATGCTAGTTATTGCACTAAATATGTTTGTATATGTAGAATCTAGTTTACTTTAATAATAGACGATTCCAGATTTAAGTTTCGAAAACAGCAAATTTATTTTTAAATTCTACATTTAAGCGTAGACAATAAAAAACTTCCTAATCAGAGGTCAACAGTCTGTCATTTTACTGTAATAAGAGGATAACTCCAACATATAATTATATACATACATCACTTTAGAGTAACTTTACTGAACACCGCGGACAGCATAATAAATTTAGTAAAGGGTAAGATACAACAACAACTCAACCTTCTATGTAACTGTGAACAAACTAAACGAAAAGGCTGAGTTTATTAAAATTTAATAGATATCATATGACTACTCATGTTACGATATGAGAGCAAGCTGTAAAGACTAGCACTAAAAAACTGAGTTAAAGTGACTCTGAACTAAATAGGAATGGGAGCAAGCAATCCGTTCCACATGCCAAACATCTATAAAAGAGAACGGCTCCAATGACTCAGCCTCTCTCTCTTTCTCAAGGGCCTGCAGAGCTCTCCCTCTCTCTCTCCCTCTCCCTCTCCCTCTCTCTCTCTCCCTCTCCCCCTCTCTCCCCCTCTCTCCCCCTCTCTCCCCCTCTCTCCCCCTCTCTCCCCCTCTCTCCCCCTCTCTCCCCCTCTCTCCCCCTCTCTCCCCCTCTCTCCCCCTCTCTCCCCCTCTCTCCCCCTCTCTCCCCCTCTCTCCCCCTCTCTCCCCCTCTCTCCCCCTCTCTCCCCCTCTCTCCCCCTCTCTCCCCCTCTCTCCCCCTCTCTCCCCCTCTCTCCCCCTCTCTCCCCCTCTCTCCCCCTCTCTCCCCCTCTCTCCCCCTCTCTCCCCCTCTCCCCCTCTCCCCTTCTCCCCCTCTCCCCCTCTCCCCCTCTCTCCCTCTCTCCCCCTCTCTCCCCTCTCTCCCCCTCTCCCCCTCTCCCCCTCTCCCCCTCTCCCCTCTCCCCCTCTCCCCCTCTCTCCCTCTCCCCCTCTCTCCCTCTCCCCCTCTCTCTCTCTCCCCCTCTCCCCCTCTCTCTCCCCCTCTCCCCCTCTCTCTCGCCCTCTCCCCCTCTCTCCCCCTCTCTCCCCCTCTCACCCCCTCACTCCCTCTCTCCCCCTCTCTCTCCTCTTTCCCCCTCTTTCCCCCTCTCTCCCCCTCTTTCCCCCTCTCTCTCCCCCTCTTTCCCCCTCTCTCTCCCTCTCTCTTCCTCTCTCTCCCTCTCTCTCCCTCTCTCTTCCCCTCTCTCCCCCCTCTCTCCCCTCTCTTTCCCTCTCCCTCTCTCTTCCTCTAGATGTTAAACATTTAGAGGCCTAAGCAGCCTCCTCGCCTGAGAGCCTGCTTAAGCGCTCTCCCCTCTGCCAGCCGAGGAGCCTCTCTCTCTTTTCCCACCCATGGAGCCTCATTCTCCTTCATCAGCTGAGCCTTTCTTACACCACTTTTTCAACTGACTAAGCTCTCTACCTATGGACTGTCACAACTCTCGTTTGACTGTCGAGACTCCCAGCCGAACGGTACTGCGGAATTAAGCATGGATGACGGTTCAAGTAAGGATGTAACTTACTTTTGTCATTAATATTATTATTTTAGAATTTGGTTAACTGTGTATTTTAGTTGTTTGACTTATAGAATAAACAAATAACTTTTACAGGTAAATATCAGTAATATCTGCAATAGCTTAACACCTTCATTAGTACCTCAACCAGTAATAATCAAATTAGTTCACACAAGCTTAGAAAAAGTGCACAAACTGAACATAATCAAAATAGAATAAAATGATAAAGAAAATTCAGCATTGATGTTGTATGTGGATTCAGATTAGTTATGTATAACATAATTTCTCTACATATACCTATAATACCACTCTACCCTCAGTGGCCAAGTAAAAAAGTGATTGCTTCATTAATAGTATTTACATAGGAGTTATGTTCTCGTAATATCGACGCTCGGTTGTCAACATCCAGCCCATCGCGTTAGTCTGAGAGTTCACATTTGTCACCTTTCAGAACTACATTGTAGTTAGGTCGCCGGATAGGTTGTCGCCTTTCAGCCTTCCGATTTCGAGTCCACTATTCACAGGACTATATATATAAATGAGCGATCGTTATTGTGGTAATCAATAGTAATATTTTACAACATATTTTCCACAAGGTACCACAGCAAGTAAAATAAGTACGAGGTTCGAGGAGTAGGTCGTTTTCAGCACCATCAACTTCTGCTAATGGATAGCCATTTGGCCGTGACAGTGGTAGGTTTTGATATGTGGTGAAACGACTGATTTAGGATTTTGCCGCCATACACTTTTGGACCTCAGAATCACACATTATTTTCCGTTGTGATTGATTTTGGCTAGTTTGCTTTTTAACATGTGTCAAGACTTGTTTCAAGCTGCTTTTGATCAAAGTTTAAGATTTCAGTTCTTCACGCAGACGCTATTCTGAACAATATGCTTAGTCACCGTATTAATGATACATAATCAAATACTGGGATTAAGTTCTTTTAGCATATACAAGTAATGACGTCGTGTCAATTTGTTCGATTTATTCGTGATGGCTCTGAAGAGACAGGTGCTATATAGACATACATCGAAATGGTCGTCTTGACGGAGATTGGCATAGAAAAGATTAAGACTAATTTGTACGTGTTTTATGCGCACTAACCATGTTATGACGAAATCTGGGCGTTCTCAAATACTCGAGTTAACAAGAGGGAGTGAGGGGATTAACAACCCGAGCGAACTAGCCACACAATCCCGTATAACAATGATTATTAATTGCACTCGCTTAGAGCAAGAGTTTTATTCGTTTAATATCTTATTTCCTAAAACACTATTAATACTAGTCCCACTAACAGAGACACGTAAGTAAATGATTATTACATGTTTAAAGTTCTTATTAACAACTTAATAAAACGAAAGTACACAGATATCTGTAATACCTGTTTTGAAGAGAAAGCGCACGGCCAGCTGGGCACTCCTTCTTGGATGTCCGCAGCCAGCCACGACAAAGCGTGGATTTTGTTTGTTGGGTCAGTCAGTAGAAGGATCGCGCACGTCTATCCACCAGGAATCCAGGAGAGAGAAGAGAGCACGCCACGTAGATGGTGGAATCAGATTCCTCTCAGCTCCGGCAAGTGTAGACGGGATCACTTCCGTTTATAGTCAAGGGAGGAACGGTTGTCAGTAAATTATCCCACTAAAAGAGAACTTGGGCTATAGTTCATGACGTAGTCTTGTTGACACGAATCTATTGGCTAAGGAAAAATCGTGCCACCCTTAGGCCAATTCAAACGGCAATTGCGATGCAATGCGATAGGCGCCTTTACCACAGCACAGCGCAAGCCATGAGAATTAACCCGGCACAGGGCGTCGGGAGTTATCCAAAGTAAGATGACAACTCCAAGTCTCAATCGGTAATTAAAAACTACCGAAACCGGATATAACATTTCTCCCTGACTTTTAGAATCCACAGTCCTCTGTGACTATGATAACAATTTAATGAGGAGGAAAAATAGCGTCTCCCATTAAACCAAGTGGTGACCAGGAATATACATCTAGTCAGAAAGTTTTTTTTTTTTTTTTAGATTTCTATTTCACACAATGAGAAGAACAGCCATGTGACTTACCATATATGTGGAAATATACCACCTGTTAGTTGTTGAGCACACAGGAAGAGGGCAACGTCCGTCAGACACCCACCATTGGTGAGTAAGCATACACAGCGGATTAAATAGGGTCGGTGGTGTCTTCGACGTCTCAATTGGCCTATGCTACACCTACTGATAAAGCAGAAGCATGTAGCTGGTTATTACGAAAATGATGCATGATGTGTATATATAAGTTCATTATCATTATTTGAATAATATATGGTGTAAAGCATATCATTATAAATATCATTATCATCATTGGAATAATATATGGTGTAAAGCATATCATTATAAATACATATCATTATAAATACCGACCGGGCAGCAAGAATCGACTGTCCGCAGTCGGAAAGAGTGTCACAACACAATAACAGGCCTAATGAAAGCCCGCAACGATAAATATCACAGTTGCTAGGTTAAATATGAATAAATATGACAGTTGTTCATTGTTATGAATAATTAGATATCACAACCGAGACAACCAAAGGGTCACAACACTGGATTAAGCATGATATAGTATAGGTGAGTATTATGATAGCATAGTATAGGTGAGTATTATGATAGCATAGCATATTGTCATGATCCTGCCCTAGTGGCTATATGCAAATGCAGGATCCCTATTCTTTTTGGGTTTTCTTCGCAGAGCGTATCTACCATCAGCTCTGGCTTTTACTGAGAGACTACTGGAGGAGTCATTGCGAAAGGAAGGAGGGGCATACGACAGTCGGGCGTCCTGTGAAGATCCGCTTGACATGGGTAAACCACCAACTCGCATGTTACCAGCAGCAGAACCAAGATCAGATCTATGAGATGGGACATCGAGATCGGAGTCAAGATGTGAAGACTCATTATTCTGAATGTCAATATCAGGTGAAGAGTCGCGGAAGCAATTAGAATCTTCATCTGATGAATGAGGTGAGTCGAAGTCGACTCCAATGTCAGAGCTATTACCACGAACAAGCGGTCCACGGTAAAGTTTAAGATTATTAAGATGGACACGCTGAGGTGTCTGACCTGGATCATTGAACAACTGAATATCAGCATCTGTGTCGGAAATCCATTTTATGATGTAAATGCCAGTCCATCGTTTGATGAGCTTTGACGTCCGGTTTTTGTAACCGCGACGATTATAGTAAAGGACGGCGTCACCAACTTTTAGACTGGTAGGATTAGTATTCCGATCATAATACTTTTTCTGTTTCTCTTTTCCTTTGCTGATGTGTTCTCTCGCGAGATTCCAAACAGCGCTCATCCTGTCGTGCAGACTTTCTGCGTAAGTGCCTTCAGTGATCTCCTCTCGAACTTGAGGTTTCGTCAAGTCGAATGGCAGTCGTACTTCTCGGCACATGAGTAGGAGACTTGGGGAAGCGTTGATGACTGTGTGTCTCGAACTGTTATGCGCTAGTTGGCAAAAAGGAACAAACCTGTCCCAATCACGATGGTTGTCGTCCACAACATGAGACAACATATTGGCAATGCTCCTATTGTATACTTCAACCTGCCCATTCGTCTGAGGATGATATGGGGAGGTCAAACGGTGGTCAACGTTAAGGAGCTTATTGACTTGTTTGACAACTTCACTGAGGAAGTTTTTAGCACGATCGCTAATGAGAATTTCACTACATCCATAACGACAGAAAATGCGTTCAATATAACATCGTGCGACTGTAACAGCAGTCTGATCAGCGGTGGGGATCATCTCGCACCATTTAGTAAAGTGATCTGTAAACATCAAGATGTGCTTCATACCTGAGTCAGATTCGACAAATGGGCCTTGGAAATCCACCGATAAGACCTGGAAGGGATAGGATGCCATCTGGTTCTTCAGAGGAACTCGCATGGGAGCTTTAGGATTCTTCCTCTGTTGGCAAGATCCACATTGGGCAATGTGCTCAGTGACGAGTCTAGTCATGTGTGGGAACCAATACTGGTCTTTCAGTTTTAACAAAGTTTTAGTGACACCAGGATGTAAAGACATGAGGGATTCATGAGCAGCATAAAGAAGAGCTTTGCGTTGGCTACTCGGAATGGCTAGGAGCAGTTTCGAGTCTTGATTTTTGTATAGAACTCCATTTATGATGCTGAAACTCTCACTATCGTTTCGTACTTGGTTACAGTTTTTCTTGGTCATGTCCGGAGGAAACTTAGACTTTTCCAGGAACATCTTGATCGGACCAAGATAATAGTCACGACTTTGTGCGATACTCATTTCATTATCTACCTTGTCAAGATCAGTGTTTAGTGCAGCAACTAACTCGGCTCTAGAGAGGGCATCTGCAACACTGTTATGCTTGCCTGGAGTGTGCTCGATCTCATAATCGTAGTCAGCGAGTTGTACCGCCCATCTGGCAAGCCTAGGGCTCAACTCAGCTTTCTTCAGGATGTATGTACAAGCCTTGTTGTCCGTGCGGATCTTGAATTTAGTGTTCAAAAGGTAATGTCGAAAATGTTTGACACTACTCAAAATGGCATACAGCTCTTGTTCACAGGCGTCCCATTTACGTTCAGCCTTGTTAAGAGCTTTCGAAAAGAATGCTATAGGATGGTCCTTGCCGTCGTCTCGAATTTGAGAGAGTACACCTCCAACGGCTATGGACGAAGCATCTGTAGTTAAAATGAACTGACGTGACAGGTCAGGGAAACACAGTATAGGTGCTGAGGTTATATGTGCTTTGAGTATCTCTGTGGCTTTCTGGCATTGTTCAGACCAATTAAAGGGTAGGTCCTTATTGGTGAGCTGTATGAGAGGAGCGGCTATTTTACTGAAACCTTTTATGAAGCTCCGATAGAAACCGAATAGACCTAGTAGTCTTCGAACACCGCTTTTGTCCTTAGGATTGGGAAACTCCACAATCTTCTTAACGTTATGCGGAGCCACAGCCAATCCACTCTGTGAGATTACGTGTCCTAGGTACAACACTTCTTTCTGGCAGAAGAAACTCTTTGAAAGACGGTACTTCAACCCAGCATAACGTAAACGGGTGAAAACGGTTCTCAACAGCCTTAGATGTGAGGGGAAATCCTTGGACGTCATAATCCAATCGTCTAAATAGACTGCGCTACTGCCCTCACTTATTAAGTCAGCCATTATTGCAAGTGACAATCGGGAAAAGGTAGATGGTGATCCCGAGGCACCTTGCGGCATTACTTTCCATTTATAGGGTCCCCATGGTGTGATGAATCCGGATTTCTCTTGTGAAGATTCGTGCAAAGTGACTTGGAAGAAACCTGAGCAGAGGTCGATTGTGCTAAAATATTTCTTTCCGTGCATGATTTCGGCTACATTATCTATAGAAGATAGAGCCATAGAATGTTTAACTGTCACAGCATTAAGCTTTCGGTAGTCAACACAGAAACGCCAACTATTATCTTTCTTTTTAACCAGAACAATTGGAGAAGACCATTCCCCAGTACCAACTGTGATCAATCCTTGTTTCTGCATTTCATCAAGCTGTGCTTTGACTTCAGTACGTAGCCCAATAGGAATATTATAAGGTTTGCTACGAATCGGAGAAATACCAGGAAGCGTCTCTATAACATGTTGGACAATCTTGGTCCTACCAAGCTCAGAAATGGATTCGCCAACAATGTCATGGAACTCGTTCAAGAGTTTACGTAGTTGTGGCTTTTCATGCTCGTCGAGCATGGACTTATCTAGGTTGACCTGATCGCCTGGCCTCATCCTACTAGCATTCGGACGCCTGGGATCAGTCACTGTGGTAGTCATAAGAGCGTCGTCGTCAACGATTTCGACCTCACCGATGACGGAATTTACTCTAATTTCTCGTATGTCCTTACTCGTGTTCATCACAGGTATGCATATCTTGCTGCCTTGAATTCTATTTACACATCTACCAACGAGCAATGATTTTGGGACATGGCGGTTACTACCTTCAAAGACGCATTGTCGATTGTGTAATCTGTCAGTAGTGACATGAGCGACAAGGACAACTTCGGATAGTGGAGGAATTTTCACAGTGTCAGCCGCTGTGACGGCATTTAATTGATGGATCTGACCCATAGGCAGAGTCAGATTGTGGAAGCTGAATGTACACCGGCTAAAATCGTAGGTCACCTCACCTAATCTCCTGAGAAAATCCGTT
Organism: Watersipora subatra; assembly: GCF_963576615.1. Taxonomy (NCBI): domain Eukaryota; kingdom Metazoa; phylum Bryozoa; class Gymnolaemata; order Cheilostomatida; family Watersiporidae; genus Watersipora; species Watersipora subatra. The sequence continues at coordinate 34,384,530 of NC_088710.1, read as the reverse complement.
CCCATAATAACCTCCTGGCTGATGTTCGAAATCACAAACAGGGTATGATTGAATGTCTCAGAACCCATAGTGATATTTACACAAGTTGCACCCAAGACTTCGAGAGAGTCATTGGTAACACCAGTAGCTTTCAGGGATGAGGAATTTAGTTTTAATCTCAGTTCTTTAGCAATGTCACTTCGGAGTATAGAGATTGAAGCTCCAGCATCTGCGAGGGAGATGCATGCTCTACCGTTCACCGTAATTGGTATGAGAGCCTGACATTGATTCTTTAAACCTTTATGATTACCGATCATATTAACATGTGTACTGCGGAGATTGGGTGATTGACCGGATAATCAGCTTGGGTGTTTACGATAGAAGGAAGGCCAGTATATGCCGTTAGAGTCAGGATTTGGCTCGGACTCTGTTGGTAAAACTGGGTACAATGGGCGATACGCACTAGCAGAGGATTCCGTAGGAGCTGTGGGGAATGGACAAGCGTCTCCAGAAGATGGATGATACCCACATTCAATGTCGTTAGCTTGTGGACCATTGGCTGGTGCCATCGATGGCTCCTCTGAGTCTTCATCCAGGCTGCTAGAGAGTTCATCTAGCTCAGCGTCAATATGGGCTACCATTTGGGTTTCTCGACCAGGGAGTCGAAGAACGAAATTAGGGCAGCACCTTTTTCTTAACTGAGCCAGGACGATGCAAAAACCAACCAAGGTAACCAGAATATTACAGGCAAATGTCCACAACTCATAACCAGAAGCAACATGACCACCAAAAAGGAAAGCGAAGAGAGAATTACCAAGGAGTGATTCTTTTGATTCAATTACATTTTTCTCTAAGGAATTGTGTTTATAACTTTGGATACCCATAGCTGTAAGTACTCGCCTTTGTCGGTCAAGGGTGGACAGTAAAGTGTTTATGCTAATGTGATTACTGAAATTTTGCCAATTAAGTCGGTGTAGATTGCTAAATACTGCCTCATGAAGAACTACTGGATGTGCACCTAGCTTTATATCAGGTAATCCTAAGTGTGAAATGTTGTTTAAAGGAGTGAGCGTGCCCTCTACTTGGTAATGATAGGTACTACCATTGAGTCGTACTACAGTCATTGATAATTGTGAACAATCAACAGTATAAGTGTCTCTATGCACAATGTTAGTCTCAGGATCAAGGTAACCTGTATGTGTAGTCCCACCTATCTTAACCTCTATCGGAAGGTAATTAGAGCAATTGTTTTTCTTCATGGGTAAAAGTTTATATGTGTCAGGAGACAGCTGAGTACATGGAAATATTTCCAATACGCCGGGTGCAATGGTAGCGGTCAAGTAGGGGTTCTGAAACAAGTATCTTGCACTCATTGTTGGGTGTTTTTCCATGAGCATTGTAACTAACTTCAGTGTTTCAGAAAGACCGTGACACGCGTAGTAATAGCTGTTCCAAAACTCACGAACGATATTTTCATGTTGTAATGTCATTATAGCTTGAGCAAGCGCATTCTCTGATGCTACACCATCGCCATAAAGTCGATAATCCTTATCAATTACTGTTTTAAGTGATGTCAAGTTAACTGGACTCATGAACCTTACCATCAACCCCTGATCTGACATGCTAGTTTTATTACTATTGCAGTCTTCGCGTGAAAAGAAGCCATGTTCTTTGAAAGTTAGCGCGGTATTTTTATCATCGCTAACAAAGTGGTCGTTATACAACTTCCCCTTTACCGTATACCAGTTTTCGTATGCACAGTAGGTTTCTTTATTGATATTCCACAACAAGATAGATTGATCGGAAAGGAGACAGCTACCCCGATCGTACGTACAATGAGTTACATCGCCAGCTGGAGATTCAAATATACTAGAGCCGTGTCGTTTAAATACTGAACTCTCAATCATACTACATTGATCAGCCGTGAAAGAATGTTTTTTACAACAGTATTTATATTCCGCGTTAATCTCATTTTGAGTTACAAAGACACCGTTATTACCAACTAAGTTTCCAGCGGAGCAAGTAAGGTGAGTGACCATACGTTCACATTCTTCTCTGGTAACTGGTAATTGAGAAGTAGTATCTGTTTTCGTTTTAACATCAGAAAAAAATGACATAGAAGTAGTAGTAGTTTGCCGAAACTTTGTGCATTGATATGCTTTAGATTGCCATTCTACAATGTTTTGTTGGTATACTTGTAGTTGCATATCTTGAGGAACAGTTTTATTGGGGTATGTTGTGTTTGGTGTGCATTCATAGGTATGAGTGATGTTATAAATGTGGGAAGGTTCAGGAGAAGACCCACATACCATAGGGTTGTCAGGGAGAATGACCTGAGCTGACTCAGTACTACCGATTAGGGCCAGAACCATCATGAGGGTTAATGAGAAACAGTCGCTAGCTTTGAGTTTGGAGCCTCGAGATGTAGACCGTCTCTTGGGCAGGTCTGTCTCAACCATGTTTACTTTAGCTTCAGCGACCTGTTGGGGCTGAGTAAGATAGAATTCAGCGTATTGAGATGGGTTTAGGTCCTTTGATTCGATGACATTTACACGCTTTCGAGGACAACGATTAGCCCAATGTTCTGGCGAACCACATGTCCAGCAACCATTGTTGCTCGTTTTGGAACGACTGTTGTTATATTGAGGTTGTTCGCTATAATTTTGTCATCTGTGTTGTCGCTCCTGCCTTGGAGGATTGTTATTAGGTTTGCCGAAAGACCTTCGGTTATCTTTGGCTCTTGGAGGATGATCAGAATTATGTTGCTGCGGTTTTTGGTAGGATCTATCCTGTCGATAGTTGCTTTGAGGCTGCTGATTCCCCTTTGGTCTTGTGTCTTTATCCCTTACTTGTTCTTGCACAAGACATCTTAAGTCTGCCACTTGTCGCTGCAGTGGAGCGATCAGTGGTTCGAGAGAACTTGTCTCAACGGCCATAACCTTGGAAGGAGGTTTGTGGTAGAGTTCGCCAAGCTCAGCCACTTCTGCCTCATGAACAGCTTTACTCAAGGTCAGTTTGCCTTTAGAACTTAGACTTTTTCGGATAGAATCACGTAGTCCTTGGATAAAAATATCGACAAGGAAAGTATCCTTGTACTTATCAGGAATGTCACTGTAAGCCGTGTCCGCTATAGAAGCCAGTTCAGCGTAGTACTCTCCAACCGATTTCTTTCCTTGCTGGATGGTGTATAATCCTCGTTCTTGGAGGTTGCCATGGGCTTTAAAGAGTTTATCCAATTCTCGTCTCAGCAAGTTATAGTTGGCTGCAATGTGTGGCTTCTCCTTAATGACTCGTTTATATTTAGTGTACGCAGCACTTTTAAATCTGTCAGGGAGAGCCAGTGCTAGCTGGTCAGCAGAGTATCTATAAGGTCTCATTCTAATCTCCCACTTCTCAATGAAGGCGTCCCAAGATTCTCCAGGACCATTTGAGAAATCTTCCATATTGTGGAAGTCTGGCAATACCGTTGGCACAGGTACGTAATTGGTTGGCGGAGGATATTCTGGCTGCATGCTCGGTAAATGCGCCAAACCATTTGAAGGTTGCTGAGGTTGTGGAGCTGGGAAACCAGCTGGTGCTGATCGGGGCGGAGTCCGTGTGGCTCGTGGCATGCCTGGTTGGCAATCTTGAAAGAATGGATTGGTGTCTGGGGCTGGTCTTCGCCTGAATAGCTCGTTTGGCGGAAGGAAACTGTTTGGAGCTGCAGTAGGGGTTGCAAAAGGGTCGTCAGATCTGACAGGATCTCTTTCCTTGCACTCCTTGCTAATTAACATGTCCCTCATTTCTTGAGACAGAGAATCCCAAAACCTACACACCACCCGTTGCTCATTGAGAGACCTCAACTGACGTTGCACCCTAACGTCTTGCGACCTGATTTCATCCATATCCTCCTCAAAGTTAAGAGCATTGGCCATTTTATACCAATTATTAGTGTTTTTTAAACCGTATTTTATTATGTTATTACTATGTCAAGAGTTACGCTGATTGCAGCCCCCAGAAAATCAACAGTGAGTCCTCGAACGCAGGAAAACACTGGACAGGCAGTAAGTTAAGTAACTACGCAGTACCTACGCCGAGGCACTACACTGCCAAAGGGTCAACAGGACGAATCCACACCACACAACAGTATGATGAAAGCAAACACACGCCGGTGTTGCAACAGCCGGATCAAACACCAGCTAAGACCCTAATAATAAGGCGCGACGCCAATTGCAAGGTGGCCGACCGAGCAACTTACAGGCGAGGCAAGGCCAGCCAAAATTAACAGAGAGCTGGGACTCTCTACAACGCTCAACAAGAGACGTAAACGGACTGGTGTCTCACACGCAGTCAAATTTGCAACAGCGAACAAAGTGAACCAGCACTTATGACAATATAACTACTGTGTTAAGGGTAAACACTAACCAATATTATTAATAGTACCCAATGTAAGATATCAGCAAATCTCACACAGAGTAAACCACAAACATGTATATAAATTTTAATAAAAGATAACAGTAGTGTTAGCAGTAGTGCTCATCACACTAAGTAACAAAGCAAACCGAATTTTAAACTGTAGAGATGAAACAAAATGTTAATAAAAGATAACGGCAATGTTAGCAATAGTGCTCATCACACTAAGTAACAAATAAAACCGAACTTCTTAATTCCAGTTTTAAGAAATATTGCCTAGCTAACAAAAAATGGCTTTTAGCCAGCAGAATGAAATAAAACAAAACTAGTACCTGCTTGAAGGAACAGGCATCTCCACCAAATGTTATGACGAAATCTGGGCGTTCTCAAATACTCGAGTTAACAAGAGGGAGTGAGGGGATTAACAACCCGAGCGAACTAGCCACACAATCCCGTATAACAATGATTATTAATTGCACTCGCTTAGAGCAAGAGTTTTATTCGTTTAATATCTTATTTCCTAAAACACTATTAATACTAGTCCCACTAACAGAGACACGTAAGTAAATGATTATTACATGTTTAAAGTTCTTATTAACAACTTAATAAAACGAAAGTACACAGATATCTGTAATACCTGTTTTGAAGAGAAAGCGCACGGCCAGCTGGGCACTCCTTCTTGGATGTCCGCAGTCAGCCACGACAAAGCGTGGATTTTGTTTGTTGGGTCAGTCAGTAGAAGGATCGCGCACGTCTATCCACCAGGAATCCAGGAGAGAGAAGAGAGCACGCCACGTAGATGGTGGAATCAGATTCCTCTCAGCTCCGGCAAGTGTAGACGGGATCACTTCCGTTTATAGTCAAGGGAGGAACGGTTGTCAGTAAATTATCCCACTAAAAGAGAACTTGGGCTATAGTTCATGACGTAGTCTTGTTGACACGAATCTATTGGCTAAGGAAAAATCGCGCCACCCTTAGGCCAATTCAAACGGCAATTGCGATGCAATGCGATAGGCGCCTTTACCACAGCACAGCGCAAGCCATGAGAATTAACCCGGCACAGGGCGTCGGGAGTTATCCAAAGTAAGATGACAACTCCAAGTCTCAATCGGTAATTAAAAACTACCGAAACCGGATATAACAACCACACATCTAATAATTTACTGTACATGCAATTTGTCTCCTAGTGTTATCATGTTACTAATTTTCAATTGATATTGTCATATGAGGATATGGAGAAATTATGTTATGCATATTGCAGAACTAATCCAAGTTCACACACAACATCATTGTTGAATTTGCTTGTCAACTTATTTTATTTTGACTGTTTAGTTGTTTACTTTTGCTTAGCTTGTGGGAACTAATTTGATTATTACTTGTTCAGATAGTAGTAAAGGTGTTAAGCAATTGTAAACAATACTGCTATTTACCAGTAAAATTTAATTCTATAATCTAGAAGTCAAACAATTAAAACACACAGCTAACAAAATTCTACACAAAATTAATGACATAAAGTTAAAAAGCCAATAAAAGTTACATCTTTACTCGAAAGCTCGTCCATGTTTGTTTGCTCAGTGCTGGGATATCTTTGAGTCTTGACAGTTAAACGAAAGTCATAACAGTTCATAAGTAAAAACCTTAAGCAGGTGATAAGGGAAAAGAAACTCCACAGGCAGTAGAGAGCGAAAAAGGAGGCTTTTCATCAGGCAGAAGAGAGCACCTAAACAGGCCCTCAAGAAAGAGAGGCTGAGTCATTAGAGCTCGTCTCTTTTGTAGCTGTCTAGCATGTTGGAAGGCTAGCCTGTGGGCAGTAGATTGAGTGTTAAGCATTGACCTATTAACTGTGCGAAGATATCTTGTTTGTAAAAGTCTCCAGCTGGTGTACGCGATGTAGACATGTAAGATGGGGCTCATGACTTACTTCTAGCATCTAGGAGATCTGTATATGTGTAATCATAAGATTCAACTCCAATGTTTCTTTAGTAGCTCTTTGCTGATTCTCTTGCTGGGCGATTGACACATTTTGTAGAATTGGTTTCTCCCATTATTTCAGTTTGTAATTTGATTTGTGACATTTTCTAATTATTGGATCTTTTGATGTCTAGGGTGTCTTGCTGTTTGTACATATTATATGCTTATTTTGTTGTCTAGTTTCACTCATTGTTTTTATCTTTGTGATATTTCCATACAACAATATATTGTGTTTACCAGAATATATTAGGTATTCATATAATTAGTTAATAACTATTAGCAATTTTAAGTATGTGCCCTTTATTTGCGGCTCAATATAATCGTTTCATATTTATAACTAGTTACTCTAGTTACAGTACAGGCGTTGAACAAAGAATACCTTTTCTTAATTGTTAATAGTTTTTTATTTTTCACTGAAGATTTTTACATAATTAGTAGTTTGGAAAGTGTTGTAAATGAAAAATTTATTTGATAAATTCTGCCAAAATTATAATGCTAATTTAATTAGTGTTCGGCTTTTATCAGAGGTTTTTGACGCATAAGCAAACACATATCATTTTATTTACGGAAAACTCTTGTTTATGTTTAAGGCATTGTCAAATGAATAATAAAGCTTTAGTATATCATAAAGAGTTAGGATATAGACATTGCTCTAACATTACATTAGTGTTTAGTAACTCTCCCATAGGTTCCAACAGGTTGTAATTTAGGTAGAATTGTGTACAGCACACCTTTTTGGTTTCAGTAGAGTAAAAGGGGTTTGTCAGTTCTCTTCTGCTGGGTTCAGTAGGTTGTGTTATATATAGACAGGTATAAACTTTATTTGCAATGACTTTTAGAGCAAATCAGATCATGAGATAAAACAAAACATAAGGTAAATTAGGTGTATTGAAAGAAAAAACTCTTTGCGTAACGTTGTTCTGTATTGTAAACTGGTAAGATGTTGATATCTGGTATAAAGTGTTGTGGTTCTTTTTAGGGAAATAGGAGGAATGGAATGGAGGACCTGGCAAATTAGAGATATGGTATGAATATTTTAAACAACAAATATTTAAAAAGACATTCAGCTTTTTAGAATTAAGGGCATTTCAACCCTGTTCATAATTGTCCATATCAGATAGCACAACCCTGAAGCAAATTTTTGGAAATAATTCTACTTTTTTTTCATTGGTTTTTGATACAAAAAGAATCTAACTTGGAACAGTGTAAGACCAAATTGACATTTTATGATTCTGGTCAAAGTGTGATATGCCTTTTTGTTATATACCTATCTTTTTGAGCTGAATTAGAGCATGAGTTGATAGACATTTTGAGATAATAAAGTCTACATAACTTGAGAACTGTAAATGATTGTCTATTTCTATGCCCAGAAGGTTACACTGTCAGTATTTTTCATGTTCACTTGGTTTGTGGTGATAGAAGGGCTGCGTACTCTTTTTTTGAGAATAAAATCGATGGTCAGTGACTTGGCAGTATTCAGAGACATGGAGCTGGAGCTTTAATGGGTCTTGACATATAAATAATATTGTTGATTTAGTCTTGGCTAATTCAGTGACTGCCACTTCATGTCGTTTCACAATGTTATACCCGGTAGTGTCATCAGCATACTTTGTATGTTTGACACTTGGCTTAAGGTCAGGCACAAAAACGTTCTATAACAAAGGACCCAAAATGGTTCTTTGAGGAACTCTGATCTTGCAGTTTTCATACGGTGAGGTAGAGCCTCCATATTTCACTCTCTCACTACATATACCCATGGCATATCTACGTAAAAGCTCATAACAGAATCAAGTATCGAGTTGACTTTTACACAACCACAACACAATTGCAAGATGTGAATGCTGCTCAAACTTTAGTTTGAGTGGGCAAACACACAGAAAGGGGTGCCACTGGCACCCCTTTCTGCTCAATAGCAATTTCTGCGGTGATTTAGACTAATTTAGGTATAGAGGAATTCGAGTTGCTGCCAGCTGCCATTACCACTTCTGTGAGAAATCTGATGAAAATCATGTTTTAGGATTTATCTCCCCTGTCAATATGATTCCCTCTGTAATAGCGGCAGATTTGCATATTTTTCTTGTAATCATTTGTGATAATTTAGGATGTCGATGGTGAAGTCAAAGTTCATCTTCTATCAATTTTTTAACGTTCCATATCCTATGTTTGTTATATTTACATGTTAACTAATAATATATCTATACCAGTTGAATGCTTTGCGTTGCACGGGTAATTAACTAATAACCCAATGAATTTGACTAACTTGAACTAGAGTAAGTAAAAGAGCCGTGTTCGTCTGTCTGAAGCTTGTGATGTGCTTATAATAATACATGTCCTGATCTCTCATGTAATCATCAAAGCTGCTTGTGCTAGCGAGCCTCATCGGGCTAGTAGTAATCAATAATATTTTCGTAAGCTCTGTATAAGTATGTGCAAAATTATTTCATAATACAGCAAGGAATGCATAGTGTAGTGGTTAGCTCACCTGCCTGCAGAACTGAAGGTTCCAAGTTCAACTCCAGTGAGAACAATCACTGCGTTAGGATTGTTGTTTTTGATCAGAACGCAGTGGTAGCTGTGTTCTGAATGAAAAATATAATCAGAACAACAATCAGAACAATTAACATGCATTCTAATTTCAACCCTATTTTTCAACCCTTCTATAGTGGGGCTCAACTAGAAGTGGCATTCGAATAGAGGTGGTGTTCAATTAGAAGTTTTACAGTATAAATGGTTTATTAGCCTTACACAAAAACCAAAACACTAGAATTATGTTCTGTAACCTGACACTGATGAACCAGACTAACAAAAAAGCTGCAAGCACTTTGAACATGGTGATTAATTGTACTAATGCTAATATCAACAGTCATGCAAAACTTGCTGGGTTACTTAAAATACTGCGTATCCTGTTTGTTGATTTTGTTCAACAGAAAAGTTTTAGTTTGAGTCCTTTGAGTTAATTGAGTTCTTAGTTGTTGTCTTAACCATTGGCATCCTCTGCTACTGTTGCTTCAGTGTTGTTGCTATGCAGACATGTGCAAAGCTCCGAGCTAGGCAGCTTTCTTCGATACTTGTTGCTTTGATATGCTTTGCACATCTGTTCCCTCGGCGGATGGATTTTTGACACCCACATGATACTGTTTGAAAAATATCAGGTGAGACGATATCGCTGATATGACACTTCACTGCATACTCCTAATTTTCTTCAATAATTTTTTGAGTCCTTTCATTGCTTGCTGATAGCTGTTGACATCCGTTTTGGTGAGTTTTCTATGACTTTTCTTCCCTTTGCCTGCAAAGGACAAAACCGCATCACAGCTGGAGAATGCATGCAAACCTATGAAACTCTTACAAACATTATCTTTAGGAAGCATGAGAAAAATACCAGCAAATTTGTTTCGTTGAGATCCAAGTGTCTCAGACCTTTGTTCATCACTCTATAATGTTAATGTGATTAAAATACAAAGAAACAAGCTTCATTGATTAGAATAGTGATAATGCCTGACTCCGTGTTTCAAAATGATATGGGTGTGAAAGGGCATGTTCGTGGGCTTGATAAACATATCATTTGACAACTTTGTACAATTCAGTAATGATACTTGGAGAGCCAGCAGTGTCAGTTGATCCACAGTATATCAACTTCATACTAATAGTCAGTTTTAGTACACATCCATTTTCAAGTTTTTATAAACGCACCTTCACAGTGTGCATAGATTTGCTGGCTTTCAGGTAATGTGTTTTGGAAGTAATTGCGCAGTTGATCTCAGTGGACAATTCGCAGTAGGGAGCGCTGTTGTAGTAGCAAATAACATCTACTGCCCATTAGAAAGTATTATGCACTACAAAATTACTGCGTTTTGCGCAATAATGATGCAGTTCAGTTGTAATGCATCACGGCCCTGTTATATAGTGTCTTACCCAAATACTTAAACAATTTCCTCATAAAACTAATATTATAACAGTGGTAGTGATGTGAGGGCAGTCATATTATATAGTGTCTTACCCAAATACTTGAACAATTTCCTCATAAAACTATAATTATAACAGTGGTAGTGGTGTGAGGGCAGCCATATTATAGTGTCTTACCCAAATACTTAAACAATTCCCTCATAAAACTAATATTATAACAGTGGTAGTGATGTGAGGGCAGCCATATTATATAGTGTCTTACCCAAATACTTGAACAATTCCCTCATAAAACTATAATTATAACAGTGGTAGTGGTGTGAGGGCAGCCATATTATATAGTATCTTTCCCAAATACTTGAACAATTTCCTCATAAAACTATAATTATAACAGTGGTAGTGATGTGAGGGCAGCCATATTATATGGTGTCTTACCCAAATACTTAAACAATTCCCTCATAAAACTATAATTATAACAGTGGTAGTGGTGTGAGGGCAGCCATATTATATAGTGTCTTACCCAAATACTTAAACAATTTCCTTATAAAACTATTATTATAACAGTGGTAGTGGTGTGAGGGCAGCCATATTATATAGTGTCTTACCCAAATACTTAAACAATTTCCTCATAAAACTATAATTATAACAGTGGTAGTGGTGTGAGGGCAGCCATATTATATGGTGTCTTACCCAAATACTTAAACAATTCCCTCATAAAACTATAATTATAACAGTGGTAGTGGTGTGAGGGCAGCCATATTATATAGTGTCTTACCCAAATACTTAAACAATTTCCTTATAAAACTATTATTATAACAGTGGTAGTGGTGTGAGGGCAGCCATATTATATAGTGTCTTACCCAAATACTTAAACAATTTCCTTATAAAACTAATATTATAACAGTGGTAGTGGTGTGAGGGCAGCCATATTATATAGTATCTTTCCCAAATACTTGAACAATTCCCTCATAAAACTATTATTATAACAGTGGTAGTGGTGTGAGGGCAGCCATATTATATAGTGTCTCACCCATATACTTAAACAATTTCCTCATAAAACTAATATTATAACAGTGGTAGTGGTGTGAGGGCAGCCATATTATATAGTGTCTTGTCCAAATGCCTAAACAACTTTTTCATAAAACTATTATTATAACAGTGGTAGTGGTGTGAGGGTAGTATTACTATAGCGCCATACCCAGTTAAGAAAAACAAGAATCCAATATGGAAAAATGGTTTTTGCCAACAATCCCAAAGCAAAGTCTATGCTAATGATTTAAATATGACCAAAAATCTGTTGCTTTTCATATTAAAACTCATATATTAGTGTTCTAAACAAATACAGTTGTACACAAATATGAAGACAATGTTCCATGTACTATTTAACAGTTACCTCTTACATCTGTTTAACAGTCCTTCCACAACCCAATAATTCACTTCATGAAGAGAATGAACTTCTTCCATCAGCTTCACTAACCTTTGACTGTTATTCTGGATTGTAACTGAACAACAATGGGCAACGATTTTCCAAAGAAATGTTCAGCTCCTCCCAGCAAGCCTATTGTTTCATCTGAAAGACGTAAGGAAGAGACCGCATTTTCCAAGAAACCTGGTGAGTTAAATAATGGATTTTGCAATGCCATCTAAACAGATTTATGCTGCAAGGGATTACTAGGTGCAAATAAGACCCAATGTTTATATTTGACTGAGAATTATCTATATAAATCCACTCTGTCGTGTCTCCTGTGTATATCCAGTTAAAGTGATATAGCGATTAAATATCAGCAACGAAAAGTCCGCATTGCACTAGCTTATAACTCCGCACTAGCTTATAACTCTGCACTAGCCTATAACTCCGCGCTAGCTTATAACTCCGCGCTAGCTTATAACTCCGCGCTAGCTTATAACTCCGCGCTAGCTTATAACTCCGCGCTAGCTTATAACTCCGCGCTAGCTTATAACTCCGCGCTAGCTTATAACTCCGCGCTAGCTTATAACTCCGCGCTAGCTTATAACTCCGCGCTAGCTTATAACTCCGCGCTAGCTTATAACTCCGCGCTAGCTTATAACTCCGCGCTAGCTTATAACTAGCTGCTAGTTCAGGAGGCGGCAAGCTAACCTATTAAGTCATGTGGGCTACTTACGATATAAATAATTAATCATGCATATTGTCCATAGGCCAATTGGACGACTCACGGCCTTCGCAGCTCTTATCACACCAAGTTTAGCGATATACTAGTTTTAAGCTACTCAAATTAGCCAATGGTAACTACATTACAAGTCACTGTTTACAGGCTGTTTTTTATTATCCATGCAATGTTGGGCATTCAGCTAGTATTCAATGAGGTCAAGTCAAATAGTTGATTACATATCTAAAATCGTAACAGTATGAAATACTGATACTGTGATGCATGGTGCTTACAAATGAAGATTAAATAAATAGCTTTTACCTATAATTAGTTGTAAGTTGCAGTTTCTTTCTCTCTGTCTCTGTCATTTCATTCGTGTGTAGCCAAACCTTAACCAGTGTATATCCAGGCTAATGGATTCACCTTTTACCAGTTTTCTGTGATAACGAACATTCTTGAGTCACCAAAAACAAAACAAATATTGTTATGAAACAAACAATAACAAACGTAGGTCAGAGATATAACTTTGACCTCCAGATTTAGCACGAAGCGGCTAAATAGTTTGTTAGTACATCAAATCTCCACTGATTGGTTAGGGTATTGTCGGTTGATGTCTACTAGTATGAGATCGGTCCAAAATATTATGAGCTATCAAGTTAAAGATGTGGTTGCGTCAAATTTGAGTTGATCTTAAAAGAAAGCATTTTTTTTTCTCTATCAGTTGATACGTTTGTTGTGTTAGGCAATCTCATTGCCAAGATATTTGAAGATTAAAATTGAAAAAATCTGGTCGCCGTAAAAACGCTCAGGCCAAAAAAACATGCCCAGACTTGCCCAAAATGATGTCACGAGTGAATTTATCTGTCAATATATCTCGTATTCACATCGGCTATTTGCGATAAAAGTCTTGTCCTACGCGGCTCTATTGGCATATATTTTATTTTGTATTTGCTCATGTTGGTTAGAATAAAATTTTAAACCCTACTACAGATACATTATTATGAATGTTTCAAAGGCCTCAAATAACGAAAATTGAAAATTTGTCTTACTCACTTTCTCTAAATGCTGTGTAAACATTTGAGTACCGACTACCAATTCTACCGGTCTACGGTAATTCTGTCAAGTTAACTGTAGAATAAGGTCTTTGTATCAGCTCACTTCCGCCGCTACCCACACTAACGATATACAGCCGCCCAAAAGCCCCGCCCACATTATGTCCGTTGCCTATCCTTGGGGCGGGGCTGTATATCATTGCCAACACTGAAAACTAGTTTCTTACTACTTTTGAAAATAATGTACATAGGGATAGAGTTTTAAGCATGAGAAGTCTGCTGCAAACTGGATTTGAACTCACATTCTCCAGTTCTGCGGACATCCATATACCGTATCCAATTCACGACAATATTCTGCAAATCATGTTTTGCATTATCTTCAACAATATAATAATTTTATTATATAATTTTTACAAGCAAAAGATTTTCATCCTGGCATAAAGCTTTTATTAAAAATATTCAAGTCGTGGCCACTCACATAGTTTTGGCTGATACAATAAGACAAATTCATCTACTGCGAGAAACTCAAACAAAACATGGTTTATGCAGCACACATTCAAGTCTCTCTTTCCCCTTTATGGCAGTTTCCACACTGACCAAGCTTCTTCGGCTGATGGGACAACATAAACATCCTGTAATCAGTAAAACAAATGCAATAAATATATGTCATTCATAGATATGTCATTCTAAAGCGTATCTACTGAAAGCTTTCAAATTGGGAGTTTGATAGATTGCGAGTGTAATTTTAAAAACGAATAAATGTTTAACAAAGGCACAAGTACGCCAAGCCAACGATTCAGAGCTTTGGTTCTGGAAATTAAAGATTTGCATTGATCAATCGATTTTCTTCACTTTCTACAAGTGAAAAGTGAACATCTAAAGTCAAATCATAAATCTAATTTACTAGATAAAACTGCCACAGAAAATTTGAAGCAAATGTAGCTAGGAGAACCGATAAAAAACCATAAAACGATGATTAGTGATAGCAAAAAGTTATAATTTTATTAATTAGTACATGTATTAATGAGTACTAAAATATTACCTTTAGTATATTCATCAATCTAAGCCATTGTATTGCTAGATGCTAAAGATTAAAAAGAAGCCATCAAGAACTCACTGTACATATGTATCTCGCACGCGCAGGAAATTACATTTTAGCCTCAAACAGGGAAATATAATCTGAATGTAAACTCAACAGGAATCTCTATAGGAGACTCATAGTAAAAGATAAATTTACCTCCATTCTCCGATCTTCCTCCGTAGAACTTTTACTGCCAAGAAAACTCGCAGTCACCTTCACAACAATTTTTACAATTATGTTGTTCGCCAATAAAACGTGTCGATCGAGTAATTCATTAAAGTAACAATGTTAATTAATTTAGTAAATATCGATGTCTATATATATATATATAGATGATTAATAATAGTGTAAAATTCCTAAATTTGAGATCACAGCCAACACGTCTTACGAGTGATAACATTTATTACGGCTTATATAAAAATTTCGCCCTGATGATTGGCTAAGGAAGCGGACCTCATATTTATCGCTCGTGGTTTCTTTTTAGATATATTGCTTGTGACGTCACGAAAGAAGCACCCGCTGGAACGTGAGCTTTTTAAAAGAGGGCCCCATTCAAACGCAGATATCTCTGGACAGGGTTGGTCTACAAAGACAAAAATGGCATCAAATTGTAGCCGATGTTTTAGCCTTTTATGGGTCTTAATTTCATTAAATCAAATTTTTTGACGCAACCACATCTTTAACATTATTACGTACTGATTATGTTAATGCTGTGCATTTGGAAGATCAGGGAAGTTATTCGAATATTCTTCAAACGTAAAGCATAATATCTAGGAATTCCAAATGCTGTGCCAATCATTTTGTGACATTAGTTAAACCTAAGTTTCTGTTTACAATGCAATTACTATACGGTGTATTACTGTATATACACTTTATAGAATTACCACGGTTTCTATTATTACTTTTAGCTACTACAGTAGGTTACAGCCACTCTGGTCAGCCAGAGTGGGAGGGTGAACTTTATAAGCTTTCATGTAAGAGAATGGATGATGAGAGAGAGATTATAGCCGACCTTGAAGGCTATCAAATAACTCATTTACACATTACAGGTGACAATCACCTGTCACTACCTGACATTGCTCCTCATGTGACTCACTTGCGCCTATCTGACACTTCACAGATAAAAAGGTATAATTTGTTTATGAGCAGGAAAAAGCATTAATACAGTAGATGCTTTTACAACGTAAATAATCCGTTCCGGGAACGTTTACGTTATAGGGATTTTACATGTATGTTATAGGGATTTTACGTTATAAGGACAGTAAAATACATGTAAATTGCCTAATCGTTCCAAGATCTTTCCTAACTCACCCTTTGGAAATACAAAAAACAGAAACTTGGCTTAAATTTTTTAATATGTGGGCTGTACCGTAGCTGCAGTATTATTGACAATAGTATTATCAACTTTTTTCTTTTTTCTGATCAATCTCATTGGTTTTATATTATAGACCATGATTGCGATAATTTTACAACAAGTTGATGGGGACTGCACATTTGTGACGTACATTTACAACGATTTGCTTATTTTTTTCTAAACAACAAAGTCTATTCTGCAAAGTTAAACTAATAACAAATATTTTATACATTTACACTAAAGCAAAACAATAAAACATTTTTACTATAAAAAAGAGATGCTATCAGTTTGTCGTCTATCTGTGTCCAGTGGTCAAGGCTAGGATAACAGACAACCTTTGATAACACCTGCACTAATCGACCACCTTTATGTATTTGTGAACAATTGCACAGCTACCTATTCTCTGTTTGCCATCTAAACTGACGATCTTTCACTACAAACTAAAATGTCATGAAAGTTGTATATGTAATAGATATAACGCTATTCTCATGTCGTTTCTTTCTCTCGCAAGTGTGGCCGAGATAAACTAACATTCAAATCGAGTTTGAGAACTCGCCTGACTTGGCACTTTACGTTATATGGCGTTTTTATGTAATACGAAGCAGAAACTTCACATACTGTAAAACCTCTAATTGACCGCCATGGGGCTCTATTTTTCAACCTTTCTTCTATAGTGACGGTCAATTGGAGGCTGTATTCAAATAGAGGCTGGTGGTCTATTTTTCAACTAGCTCGTCAGAACTTTCGGAAGATAAATTTAGCTCTATTACGGGCGAAGCGACAGTCGCCCATAATTTGCTCACTTTTCTGGTGGAGCGATATTAAACATTTTGAACGCAATAAATCTGCTAACTTACATTTCACTTGTCAAAGATCTCTAAATAAATATGCATCAAAAACCGAGAAACATCTCTACCAGTTGATATCTATTGCTTGCAATTTACCTGCGATGATATTATAGCCTGTGTCCTTCTTTGCAATTTGTTGGCATATTCAGAATTTATGTTATTCGAAATTTGAAGACATTTTTATTTTCTTTATATGTTTAACATTATTGTATAAAAGCTTATTGCACTCACTGATATGTTTGCTACAGTTTGCAGCCAAAACTAGCTTTTTAAGTGCAATAGAAAGGGAGTTATGAGCATCGATCCATTGTAAGCTGTGTTAAGATAGCCGCAAGGATGCTATTAAATAATATGCTATAAATCTGCATATTTATAAGGTATACAACAATAATCTATCAAAGGATACAAATATATGTTTATGAACAAGTGACATAGACGAACCATACTTATATTACATGCAGGAAAAAAATTAACATTTTTATAACAGAAATATTTCCATCATTTGCTTGAATAGCTGCGTTCTGATTGTTGCTTTCGATGGAACGAACATCTTCTAGCTGTCTCATATTAAACATAGTATCTTCTGACCTCAATTCTTTTTCTGCACTGCTGAACTAGTCGATATTAGCGTCCAAAATGTTTTTTGGGAAAGCAAACTCTCACGCGCTGCATTTAGCACTAATGCAACGCGTAGAAGTTTTACTCACAATAAACGTAACCTTTGGTCCAAAACTTGGGAACTTTTTTATGAATGTCCTTCGAAGTATTAGAATTACTCCTTTGAAGTAAACAAAAAACTACTATTATCCTGAGACAGTAGTTATTTCTAAGGCGGTGCTTTCAAAGTTCCATCTACCATCGTAAATTTGAACTGTTTTTTGTACTTTTTATAATGTTACTTCGAAGTATGACTACCGTGTTAAACAAGGCACCGCTATTAGCCTCAGACAGTAATTATTTCTATATCGTTGCTGTGAAAGTTCATCTACCATCGTAAATTTAAGCCGGTATTTTATAAACGTAGGCTACTTCGAGGTAGAAAGACCGCGTTAAACAGAGAGCTACTACTAGCCTGAGACCGTTAGTGATTATTGGTACGGTGATGCTTTCGAAGTTTTAACCAAACAAACGAAAAGCTTTGGAATTGAACAACGGAAGAATTAACTGATATTGATATAAACGATTCATTATTAATATGATTTTGTGGACACTTTTCTACTAATCAGTTGATATTATAGGCTCGTAAAGATCAATTAATGTCAAAGTGGCGGTCAAATGGAGGTGGCGTTCAATTGGAGAGTGGCGATCTCTTTTTCAAATTTTCTCTCTGAGTGGCGGTCAATTGGAGGTGGTGTTCAAATAGAGGTGGCGTTCAATTAGAGGTTTTACAGTAAATTGTTTATGTCTTTACTCCATACGAGATATACGTTATAAAAGTGTCTACTGTACTTTCTTGAATAAAGTGCATCCTCAGGATTCGATCGCCCTGATATACGATTTTTTCACTTATGAAGTGGAACATGAATCTTATTTCACCATACAAATTCAACAAAACTTTCGCCCGAGTTCAAATTTGGCAGTCGGTGTGGTTATTACATACGCCAAAATAACAAAGACGCCGAAATGCTGTTTGCCGAAAATATTTTCATGACACCTGAAAGAGACACAATGATCGTATTCTCTCCATTCAGCAATTCTCATGTGTAAAACCGTAATACAAGCATTTCCCTTTAAAGGTTGACTTTAAACAAAATTTGCATTACAGTTATTTGGTATCAAAAGGTTCACCATGTTTTACTCCATCACTCCGCTGTGTTGTAAGTACCAAATATGTGGAAATGTGATTAAAAGCTCTTAAAAGCTCAAAAGCGAACAGTTAATCGCAGCCATCTTATAACACACGGCTGTAGGTTGGAATCCCTCCCACAACGGCTCAAATGTGACGTAGTTTAACACGATGGCTTCTGTTTACACTTTCATGCAGGGTTGGAAAAAATTAATGATTTTTTGCAAAAAATTAAAAAATCGGGTTTTTTGTGATTTAAATCGATTTTTATGATTTAGAACAATTTTTACAAATTTTTGTACCAATAACTGTTTTAGTATCTTGCAACGAGAATGCTAATACAAATTTATGTAAAGAAATACATTTTATTCTGCGATAAGAAACTGATAATTGATAATACTGGATAATTGATAATCTATAGCGAAAATCATTGTCGGTGATAAGAATGCATCGGCTTCGCAATTTAATTGAGGAGTTTAAAGAGAAATACAAGTTTACCAGCCTTTACTGTACCCAATCGATTACGTAGTTTGCTGTGCAGTAGCCCAAAGGTAGAAAAAACATGTTCTACATTAGCGCTGCTGCATATACTAGTGAGTACTCGTAATATAGCTTCCTTGTCCTTGCTTTCAATACCGTTACCGTATACACAGTATACGGTAACGGTACGGTAATACACAGTATTATGAGAAGTTTGCAGACTTGATAATACCATAATGTGATTATGTGAGTGAGGGACTCAGTGATGAGACAAACAATGTACTTATTGTACCTATTTTATTATATCAGGGATTAGCGCTGCTGCATGCAGTTCAAGACTGCAAGCCTCTGTAAACTCTCACTCCCTGTAGGTTCCTATTTAATTAAATTCTTAAGTAAATGAATGTTTGGTCAATGAGTTTATACTATCCAGTTTTCATTTCTATATCATTTTTTGAAAAAACTCATGATTTTTTCGCGTGATTTAAATCGAATAAAAATCGCCTGATTTAAATCGTTTGATTTAAATTGTGCCAACCCTGCTTTCATGCAACCTCATTCGTCAAAATACTTTCACAAATAAACTTCATGCATTCAATAAAACCATGTCTATTGTTCTTATGCATCTATTTCATTATCAGTGAATTGCTGTCACTTTGAGCACTGATATCTCAAAACTTAGACTAAAAATCAGTTTAATTCTTTAACCTTAGTTTGAGTTCGTGCATATCATTTTCTGATAAACATGAGGAGCCTAGTGGTCACCTATGATGGTCGAAAAAGGATGTAGAAATTTTTCGCACCATTTGGCAGGAAATGTGGGCCACATGATCAGATTATGTTAGTTTCAGTTCTAGTTTTATCTATTGAAACTTATCTTACAAATCTGTAAAGTAGCAAGCATCGATCTTTCATTTTTTCGTGACGTCATTTTATCATTGTCGGCCATCTTTATAGACAATTTTATCGTTAAAACACAAAGCTTTGGCAATAAATGTTTGAAAACGATGCTTTTGTTTGCAATTTCTTTTATTATATTATCAAAACAACATAAAAAAGTACTATTAAATAAAAGAAAAACGATCGTTTTCTACAAATATGGTGGCTTTTTCATGAACGAGTGCATGTGAAAATGGTTTGGTGACGTAAAAAACTGCTGGATATTTGATAAGGGCCATCCGGGAGAACCTGAAGTGTTTGTCATAAACTAGTGCTACGAGACGTTTTATATTGAGCCTCGTATTGGCCTTTCATTTCAAGCGATAACATCACGTGTCAAGACAATAACCAGGTGGAGTTGAATACGCCATCAAAATAAGGGATTTCAGCCTACAGCTGTTTTCGTGATGGCTGTGATTAACACAAACAACTTCAAACGGAAAGTCAGACAACTTCCCTTAACATGCAAACAAAAGTCCACTTCAGGACGAAAACAACATCACTCGGGTTTTCTGACCAAATTAGTTTAAAAAAGGTTTTAAACAGGTTCGCTGAAAGTTATAGTGAAAACGAAAACTGAAACTGATCAGTGATAAAATTTTAGTAGGATAACCGAAAGTGATAAAGATAAAAAGTTGAAATTCAGTAAAATGTATGGATAACAGAAGGCATGTTTGAATATCTTTGAACTAATACTTAACAGACTGAAGCCATCTATTGATATTCTCGAGTGAAAGTGATGTGAAGGAAAGACAGAAACTAGTTAAAGTGGATAGGCTGGCCGTGATAATTGAAAATAAAATTTAAATACATATTATTTAATTCATATATATATATACACTATTAAGTTATATACATTTATATATGCATAATATATAGTAAAAAATATAATAATAAGTTATATTTGCCAATAAAACAAATTAAACTAGCTCTGTCTCTTCTCTGTCACCCTCTCTACCTACTCACTGTTTTCTGTATTGCTAGGGCTACACCTGTAATTCACCTGTATTTAATGTGAAAGCATTGTGACAATAAAAATTTATTTTATTGATTATTACTTCATGTAGTTTCTTGCATAACTGTATAAAAACTTGTTTTTATTATTTATTACTTCATTTAATTTTTTGCATATAATTTAGTTTGTTACATACAGAGTTTGTTGATACTTTCATATAATACACTCAGGTTGATGCTAGACATGGCTTCCTTTAGTATTTATTATCAAGTATTACCATAAATAATCTTAACTCTAACATATGAGGGTCTCAACATCAGAAGGTTATATCAGAGTGGTTTAACTTTGTATAACTAAGGTTTGACTGTACCTTTAGATTATATACTGTCTTTTACAACATATTGACTATCATGTATTTCAGCTTGGAAAACTTAACTCACCTTAAGAAGTTGGAGCTGCACGATGTCAACCTCTCTTCTGGGTGGCCAAGCTTGCCTAAGATGTCTCTAGAGGAACTTCATGTTACGAATTGCAATGTAAAAGAGCTGCCAACTTGGTAAGTAATTATATTATTCTTACACTCATCTTGACACAAGAGATAATCATTCTGGTGAATACTGAGCATTTCTAGTTCAAGAATATTCTTTGATAAAAACCTCACCATTATCACATACTACCTGATTAACGTGTGAGATGTGGGCTTTCCTTATGGTAGCTGATATGCATGACGACATGAAATATATGGGTCAAGATCTCTGAAAGTGGGGTTAAGTTGGAAATTATTAACAATAAATTAGTTACTAAGCTAAACAATGGAAAATCTACAAATTTCTTTGTAAACTTTTTTGTTGTTGACTAGAACTGATTTTATAGTCATAATTCAGCATATATTTATAACTAGAAATTCCACTGTCATACAGCCCACGACCAAAGAGATGGCCAGAGATATTGGCAAAAAAATAAAGGGTACTAATGGTTGAGAAATGCAATATTAGCAATCAAATGGCTCTGCAGTGCAATAGGATAACTGCAATGGTAGCTGTAATGTACTGGGTGTGGGTGTTATTATATACAACAATAAGCAATAATGAATAGAAAATATGTTTATATTTTCCCCCTGCAACAGGAGAAATGCAATATTGGCCAATATTAGAAGTAAAATGCACTGATATTCTTAGAATAATCAATTTTATTAATATAGTAATAATAGAAAACCAATACACAATTTTGTTTACATTTCAAAACGTCATAGGTAGCAATATCGAGAAGTTGTGGTATTTATATAGGTTTTTAGAAAATTTATTTAAAAAGTGTTTGGTCATGACAAACAACAACAATGAAAGGAAAATATTACACGTTTATATCTCTCCCTTGCAATAGGAGAAATGCAATGTTGGCCAATATTATAAGTAAAATGCACTGATATTATTAAAATAACCAATATTGTTAATATAGTAATACAGCAATAATAGAAAACCTATGAGCGTAAATGCGTCTCGAAGATTTCTGCAAACTGCAGCAAAATAAAAGCTGTTATAAAAGTGTTATAAAGCTGTAGGCCCAATTTACTGTAATGTATGTAATTCAACAACAATAAAGAAATATGTTTATTATAACTCTGAAATGCAAAATTAGAAGTAAAATGGCAAGCTACTGTGTACTATACACAGTTTGAAAGTTGGTTGCGTTGAATGTAGAATGGTTTTGATAAGCGATCTTTAACAGAAAGCGGGTAGGAGCATTCACGCGTATAAAACTGTAGCAAAATAAAAAATGTTCTCGTCATGAAGGGGCGTTGTAGTTTGGCCTTAGCTTGTACGTAAGTTGTAAAGAATTTCGGCTAACGTTTTAAATAATGAACCCTTCGGTGATTAGACAAAAAACATAGGCTGATAAACGGTGTACCACAATTTCGTACCTGTAAATCGGTCTACGCCTCAAACGGTCTACGTTTATTACAAGAACCTTCGAATAAATTCGATTACAAGTAAACAGCACCATAGACTGGTAAAATGAACACGGTTTTCTCGTGAAATACGCACTACTAAATAGCTCTACAATCGGTCGCACGTCTTTATTGGCGTTTCAACTTTCGGTCTTAACTTTTATTAAACCGAGCTTTTCAAGCTTTTTGTGGCAATTTTCGTTCAAATAAATCTGTCTATTTGTGTATAATCCGATCAGATGGGTAAGTTTAAAGATAATACCGATAATTTACAAAGACTTGGTAACATATTTAAATAGGTTTAAATGTGTTCTGTATCGTTATGATACTTTAACGACTTTACATTCCGATGCTTAAATTTCTTGGTGAAATTTCTAGCCAAGGGTTCGTCTCATTGTTGATGAATAATTTTCGTAAGTTGTGTGCACATGCATTTATCATAAAAACTCCCACACATCGCTCCGCTCGTTTGCTCGTGGGTAAATTGCGCTGGAAGTTTCGAGTTTCGACATAATTATTAGTTTACTGCTAGAATCACCATAACAACCATCATTAAATTTAACCCGAAACCCACAAATACGTAAGTTCTAAGACAGGATTTTATTCTGAATCTAAATATTTAAATAAAGAATTTCTAATTCTTATATGTCCATGTTTAATATCAGCTAAAAGTTGATAACCAAATGTGTTGACTACTAAAAATTTGATTTCTCATTGCGCAAGAATACTGTAACATGTAACATAAAATGCTTTTCACTTTATAGGTACTACCATAAAACATAAATCCAAATCGTTCAATGGTAAAGTTTCCATTTGTGATGATCCATACATAATATCACGTCAAAATGAAAGAATGAAATGTGTTGCTAGTTGGGACTGCTTAACCTTCACTTTTTCCGCTGTCGCTTAGACACTCGATCATGCTGTATCAGATGTGTTGGTGAGACTTGTAGATACTTTCATAAGAGACAAGCAAAGTTGCGGCGTTGCTCCTTGCGAAATTTCCGTATATTGTTGTATAGGTAATGCTGTCGCTCAACTGGCAATCCAAGTGGTATCAGCTGGTCAGACATTGAGTTTTAAATAGGCTTCATGATGAAGGGTTGAGTAACACGGAGGGCTGAATGGTTGAACTAGCTAAATGTCATGTCCTCTAGTCAAACGTGGGCACAAGGACTTTTTCATCCTGTGAGCCAATATGGACTCTCAAATTAACAATAGAGGATCTCCCAATACATTCTTTGATTTTATTCAATGATGAAACAAACTCTTGGCGGTATCTTTTTTGATTGTTCCAAAAAAAAGATCTGACCCAAACTTTGTCTGTTTCGCTATCATAAATTTAGCTCAACCCTTCTTGAAAACCACTTTCCAAGCCAGGTAAATCAGCATGTAATTATTTTTATTTTGTTTTGCCCGATTATCTGCGCATATGATACACTGTTAGTTTTTAGATTTGGCCGACTGGTTTTCTCCATGTAGTGATGCAGATAGCATATCACTCTGTCGCACCCTTTGCTTACGCTAACCGTCTCATCGAGTAGATAGTCTGTCTGACGGGGTAGGGAACCATATGTGACCCCAAATATTGCCAACTTTCTTGGTCTCTTGAAATATACAAGTCCTAGCTGTAATGGATTTGATGGGTAAAGCACTTGTTGCACCATATCAGATAAAATGTGCATGCAGTTTTTTTATTTATCTTTGGCTACCATATTTCTGTAATATATTCTAGCCAGGGAGACTGCCAGATTGGCTTTCTGTTGCCTCAGCATTGCTCCTTTTTTCATCAGACTTAGATATGCATCCACCGTGAATTATATCAAACTTTTAATACCAAAAGTATCAATATGAGAATACTTGATTGATTAATTATTTTGTAAACTGAAAATTAAATTATTGAATAAAAGCACATCAAAGAGCCTTGTATGAGACTAATTCACGATTTAGCCACATCACACATTAGAGTATACTAGAAAACAGTACTTACTGGTAAATAATAGTGCTGCCCCACCCACAAGTCCAGCACACATCTGGCATAGGTTTACAGCAGGATAATCCAGGGAACAGCAACTCCCAAAGTCATTTAAAATTAGTGATGCTGACTTTTAAAGATTTGGCATTAGAAATTGCTTCACAATATAGACATTTTAGTCATGCATAAAGCCAACACTTCTGTGGCTTTCCTGGACATTCCATTTAGTCTACCAGGAACAGTTCTGCTGCAGAAATTGTTTACGAATATTTAAAAGCATACTTACTGTTCATGTGTGATATTTGTTTTGCTTCTACAATTTTACTTCCTTAAAATGATTCATTCGACTGACTTGTAGTTATTAACAATTTTATCCAGCATGTCGACACTGTGCTGATGATAGAGTGCATATATATGCAAACATATGGTAAGTCTGCATACTGGTTTACCATGATTTTTATACCAAATTCTAGCTTTTTTAGCCCTATAGCTGTTTCTACTAGCTCTTCTAGTAGAAACAGGGCTCTTACTAACATGAAACCCACGTTCGATCTCAGCTTAGATGGAAATATCCAGCTCAATGCTGGCTAGTTCTGAGCAACCATATCTGTCTTTAATTTCTTCATCATTTTCCAATTGCGAAGTACACTTAGATCCTCATGGACCTAATTTGTAAGAACATTTGCAATGAAGAGAGTGGTTTGGAAGGTTGAATTCTTGGTTAAGTGGAAAACCCAAATCACTAATATGTTGAATTAATAACAAGAATGAGTACATAGAAGTTTGCGTATAAAAAGGTTACTGTTGCAGAAGAAACTATCATTCAAAAATTTGATAACAATAACGCTGGTACCACTCCGATACTGGTACCACTCCGATACTGGTACCTCTCGATACTGGTACCACTCCGATACTGGTACCTCTCGATACTGGTACCTCTTGATACTGGTACCTCTCGATACTGGTACCACTCCGATACTGGTACCTCTCGATACTGGTACCTCTTGATACTGGTACCTCTCGATACTGGTACCTCTCGATACTGGTACCTCTCGATGCTGGTACTTTTCGATACTGGTACTTCTCGATACTAGTACCTCTCGATACTGGTACCTTTCGATACTGGTACCTCTCGATACTGGTACTTTTCGATACTGGTACTTTTCGATACTGGTACTTTTCGATACTGATACCTCTCGATACTGGTACCCCTCGATACTGGTACCTCTTGATACTGGTACCTCTCGATACTGGTACCACTCCGATACTGGTACCTCTCGATACTGGTACCTCTTGATACTGGTACCTCTCGATACTGGTACCTCTCGATACTGGTACCTCTCGATACTGGTACCCCTCGATACTGGTACCTCTTGATACTGGTACCTCTCGATACTGGTACCACTCCGATACTGGTACCTCTCGATACTGGTACCTCTCGATACTGGTACCTCTCGATACTGCTACAAACAAAATAAAAATATCACAATTAAATACATCACTGAAGCACACAAGGATAAACAATGTTCTTTGTTGGACTGGCCAGAGAGAGAATGTATACATTGTATAGGCCATTTTAAATGCCTACTCGAGATAATGCTACATATAATTGTCCTTTTGAAATGCCAGGTGTTAAGAATTTAATGGCCGACAGTTTTTAATAATTGGCCATGGGATATGTTGAAAGCCAATGTGCAAATGAAAACTGAACAACAATTGAATGCGTTTAAATTGAAATGGCACATTGTGGAAATTAGTGGGTACTTTAGGAATAAAGCTTTTTCACTCATCCCGGATCCAGTAAACAATATAGCACAAATAACATGCAAAAAACTGCTTGTTTGACTCACTCGCCGCCACTTTTTATTATTTTTTGTTTTTATAGCAACGATTTTGCGAGATAAGTTTGCAATGTTCTAAGCGAACAGAGTTCAGATTTTGCAAGAACATACTTGATTGGTGTAGGTAATAAATCCTTGCCGAAGTCATCAACAAACAGCTTTTGGAAGAGTAGTGCACCACAAAAAGAGGATGCAAGCTTTTGATGGTGAACGCTAAATTTTAATAGTTTTTTGTAATATTTCAAATGTAGGTTGCGGTGCACTGTGTATGCTTTATCGAGCGACCGGAAACTGATTGAGTGCAGATCCAGCGAGGAACTTGTTATACCCAAAATATTATGACTTTACCCAGTTTGAGTTCTACTTGCTAGTATTCTGCCTTGTATGCCTTCTGGCCCACATTTACCTATATCAAGGATGCTTAAAACTGTCCAATAGCAGCTTGGAAGAATAAGCATATGCCCTAGTAATGGATTTCAAAAACTTGCCTTTTGTCTTTCCTCATGAACTGGGATACTGAGGCTATAGGTTTAGCTACATTATTCTATCTCATTTACTATAATATACGTGAAAATTTACCAACTGCCAAAAATATTGACCTCTCCTCGCTACCATATTAGCTCATTAGTTTCATGAAAATACTAACTGTACTACCCAGCGTTGTCCGGGTAATAAAAGTCTTTGGAAAGAAAATTTATTTTCTTCAACATATGAAACATTCACAAATTTAAACTTTTAAACTTCAGATTATGAGAAAAGTATTTTTGTGCAGTTCAAATGAATTAAGATAAAAATAAAACAACTGTAAAGGTTTTCAAATTTTTTCAAACAACTAAGTTTTAAATTTCATTACTTGAAAGAAGTATTTCGTTGAAATAAATTAGGAGGAAAAATAGAAATTTAAAGGTGTTTAAATGTAAATGTGAAATTATTAGCAAGTAATGGCTAAATATAGTTTGTTTTACTACGATTACAATGAAAAATTATTTGGTATACAACTATATGATTTTAGTTTGTTTCAGTGTTGGCATGCGAAAATATCATAGGCTAAATAGACGTACATAGAGTGGTATTAAAAATCTTGTAATTATCTAATGCAATCACCTCCTTGTCATAATCATCATCATTAATAAATAGACACAAAATAATATGTTAACCTTAGTAACTATAGGTACCTACAATCACCAATTAAGGCATTTTGTGGTTATGATCTGCAAGATAATATAATATTACAATTTACTATGTGGAGAGTTCTTACCTTCGAGACAGACTTGTAACATAAATGCTGAATCTAACTTGAATGAATTTAGTTTACTAAAAGCATACTTGAAGGAAGTTTTAGCGTGTATTTTAGTAAACTTCAAACTTGTAACTAAAATTTTATCTATTATCTGTTTGCAAATCTGTTTTTACTATAATGGATACCGCTGAACTCGCCATGGCGAGCAACGTGTATGTTTAAATAACGTATATAATCAGTACACAAATCGCCAAATTTTAATTTCGAGATAAATTATTGTTGATATCGTATGGTAAAAGAAATTCGCTTTGACAAAAAATAACGAAAAAGCATCGTGTTTCCTAAAGTTAGGTGACAAATGTTTTATAACAGGGGCATCGTAATGCGTGGGCGCAATGATCAAATAACACATCATTTCGCGTTTGCATACTTTATACGGTATATAATAGTTACCCTGATCAATCCGCCTTGTATAGCTCAGTGGTAGAACATGCGAATTTAAGACTTGCGGTTGCGTTTTCCATGACTTCAAATCCATCAGAAATTGAAATTTAATTCCAAGATTTTAATAGCTATAGCTATACACACAGACAGACAGACAAACTTTGTGAAATATACGTGTAGTAACTGTACAACCTGGCGTTGCACGTGTAATAAAAAAGTCTTTGGACAGAAAATTGATTTGTATTTCAAGCACATAAATTACATAATTTTTAAATTATATATTTCAATACATCAGAGTCTTGTCTTTCGAATGAGCCTATTTTCAATACACAAAGAATAATAGAGCTATGAAAAACGGGGTGTCAAAAGTGGTGTGTCAAAACGGGGTGTAAAAAAAAACCACTTGGTTCAGGTACTCAAAATGTGACGTCATAATTCTCATTTAGCCTTAGATCGTCAATCCCTTTCGCTGCCATTGAGGCTGCGTTTTTCTGTGACAATCGGTTCTGTTAAACCTGAAGAGCGCTAATAATAAACTAAGATTCTAGATAATCAACAATGCCCGCGATCGTGCTAACGCCCGACCAATACAAACACATGTTATGGGTTAAATAATTATGCTTCAATAAATGTACTGTCGTTGATAAAGGTAATGAAATCACATCGATTAAATTATGACCTGCGGTTGCGTAGCCCTTGGACTAAATGTCAATCGCACTTTCGCGAGATCACGCAATGCTTGAAATTAATTAGTCTCAGTCGTCACCCTCAACATCACAAAAAAAATAAAGAGCTAGTGCATAATATCATCGGGAAAATATAGTATGGTTCTTGGAGTCGGAGGTACTTATCATAGAAATAATATGTAAATGGAGAATTAATGACACTGATTCCTTTGTCATCTTCATTGGTTCTCTGGAGTTGTCCTACGTTCGCCTGCCACTAGCGTCATTATCGTCATTATCGTAGTTGATAAATAAGCGATAAGAGCACACAACAACAAATATGAGAATTGTGACATCGCAATTTTTGAGACTATGCCAGTAAACTTTTTCGCGGTAGAGCTCTGGGGAAATCCTATAAACACCAACCAATGTCTGTCTCTCGATCCGTGGCAAACAATAGCTCATTCGAAAGCCAATACTCTGATGTATCGAAACATCCAATAAAAAAAGTTATGTAATTTATGTGCTTTAACGTATAACAACATTTGCCATTCTAGCTTTCAAACTACATATCATGAGAAAAGTGTTTTGTGTAATTGAAATAAATTAGTAGAGTAAATAAAAACAACTTTAAAGGTTTTCAAAATTTCTCAAACAACTTTCAAACTTCATATCATGAGGAAAATGTTTTGTGCAGGTCAAATAAATTATAAAAAAACAATAAAACTATAAAAGGTTTAGATGTAAATGTGAAATAATTAGTAAGTAATAGCTAAATTAAGTCTGTTCTGCTATGACTACAATAAAAGATGATTCGGTAATAATACAATTAATACGAACTGAGAAAACAGAGTAAAAATTCTGAATATCTCGAATTAATAATAATAATTCGTTGCATTGAAGCGTGTGTGTATAAAAAAGGTTACTGTTCCATCAGAAGTTATCCATCATAACTTGGAATACGATGATACTGGTACCTCTCGATACCGGTACAAATGTTAAAATGAGATATTGTACTGCTTTTGTCTGATCGAACGGAGAGATAATGTCGATGCTATTTCCACGGAGACAATATAATTGTCCGCATGAGAAGAATTGGCCTTGACCCCAGATATAGTAATTGAACTTTACGAAAAATATTTCTTAACAGGGGCACTGTAACGCATGGCTGCATTGGTAAAATAATCAGCGTGCGCTATAGCTGGACGCACCTCCACACTGAGGAGTGTATATATAAATATATAGATTGAATATCTGTAATTAAAGATATAAATTAACTGTTTTTTAAATTAGTTTAGAGGAACAAATAGGTGCTACTTATGTTTCGTATCTTTTTCATAAACACATTTTAAGGTGTTTATCAGTGAAATTAGTTGTAACTTGTTCTATAAATCCAATCTGTTATGCAAACCAAATACTTGACTGCCCTGACTAGTAAAAAGTACAATATGAAGGTAAACTACACTCAGCAAGTACTTGTTCATGGTTATTTATTTTAGGTTGGGCAATATGAAGTCACTGAGAATATTGAACCTTTATGGTAACAATATTGAAGTTATTCCTGAGGCTGTCACTGAGCTGAGTTCACTTGAAGAACTCAGTATGTCTTCGTGCAATATAAGGCAACTCCCAAAGAGGTTTGTCCATAATTTAGCGCAAGGCTACGCCGTTAATTTTTGAAGCACAACTGTCCCCGCTGCTTTGTTATTCAACTTCTGATGTAATAGAAAATTATGATTCATTTTAGAAACATACTGTAGAATTAGATTTGCAACAACTAAGAAAATAATACACAGAGTGTTAAGTTTAAGTAAATTTTAACAAAATACAAAAGGTTGAAAAATCACTGCAAAGAGTTTAGATTCTATGAGGTTGTTACGATGTTAATAGGTTTTTAAATGACATGCAACATTATTTTAGAACATGCAGCAATGCAAGGCATAGTGTTGAATAATTTGCATAATTATTTTATGCAAACTAAAATCTTGACAGCCTTGACTGACAAAAGTTACAATATGTAGGTAAGCTACATTCCGTAAGTACTTGTTTATGCCAATTTATTTTAGGTTGGGCAATATGAAGTCATTGAAAATATTGAAACTTAATGACAACAATATTGATATTGTTCCTGAGGCTGTCACTGAGCTGAGTTCACTTGAAGAACTGCGCTTGTCCTGGTGCAAGATAAAACAACTCTCAGAAAGGTGTGTCAATAGATTAGTAGGGTTAAGGTATGGCCGCGCGTAACAAATTATTCGTTTATTCTGACCGAAATCACAAAATGAACAGAATTTTCTGAGCTGTGCATGCACATCGAAATTGCCGACGAAACGCTTTTAATTGGTTGAACAAACTATTAGCGAGTGCAATTTTAGCAGCTTTTGCCATTGGTATAGTCCAAGACACCATGACACACAATAAAAGTATCAGCGCAAATCAAACTGATACATACGATGCAACTGCCTAGATGTGCTGGAGATAGCAACTGTTTCTACAACGTAATGTTTGCTGCTAAAAAATTGTTATTATTAAAAAAGAAACGATTTGTAGCCATAATTTCCGAATGATAAAGAATCAACAATAGCGCAATTTAGGCAGTTGCATCCTATGTACTATGTCGATTTGTGCTCGTAATTTTATTGTGTGTCGTTATACGTGTCTTGGACTATATAAATAGTAAAAGCTGCTAGATTCGTGCTCGCTAATAATTTGCCAATTAAGCCAATTAAAAGCGTTTCATCGACGTTTTCGGTGTGCATGCACAGCTCAGACAATTCTGTGAATTTCGGCCAAAAATTCGTTCATTTCGTTTTTTCGATCAGAATGAACGAATAATTCGTTACGTGTGGCCGTACCTTTATTCTACTAATTCTTAAAACACAATTGCCTCCACCCCTCTGCTATTCAACATCTGATGCAATAGAAACTCACGAGTTGCGTTAAAATTATTATAATAATATCATAAGTTGTAATAACACTTGATATATTATATGGTGATATAGCGTATGTTTTAATCAAGTCAGTGAAATTAGGGAATGAGAATGTTTTTTAAATAATTTTCTGAGTTTTTAGGTTTAATTAAACCCAATACAAATTATTAGTGTCATCATTACAAACAGTTTAGATTTTGTAACATTGGCACGATTCTAATTTGACTTACATATTTTCAAAATAAACCAAAGGATATTAATTAAAAAGAGAAAGTATTTTGGAAGCTGAAGTATTGCAAAATATGATATACAAAATTACAGGCAATATTTTTAACCTTGTTGCTGCCTTGTTATAATGATGGTAGAATGTTCAATCAAAGATTACATAAATAAGTTACTCTAGCGAAGTAATTTTTATATTTAATGTTGAAGAACTATAACGAGTAAATATTGAATTTTATTGAATATACTCAGAACTTTTAAAGCTAGCAGAATTAAATTTTGTACAAGAGCTTATTAAGAAGACTGTAAATAATTTAAATATTTATTAAAGTTTCCACTCGTTTAGCAAGAATAAAGTTAGAAAAGCAACATTTCTAGAAGAGGTCACGAGGTCAACATGAGGTTGACTCGATTGCCTCAACAGTACAAGCTGTTACTGTTATTACTCCCTACATTCATGACTGGAAGTAAAAGTTACTCTTTTAAAATGTATAAATATTTTTGTATCTCTTCTCTCTTGCACTAAAATCATGTTTTGAATGATTTTGGCTCAGCTGTGAATATCTATGGAGAATATTTTTTAGTTTCACCCTTTATTTTCTACTTTTGCTGTGTTTTCATTTTCATCCTTTTCTTTATTCTCCTCATCATGTTCTGTGTTTTGAAAACATTTACAAACTGATAAGCATCTTTCTATCTTACCTCAATAAATCACTACCAGGAGATCTAGCCATAGTATCTGGTGGCAGTGCACTCAAGGGCAACCACCCTGGTAGTCTAGCCATAATATCTGATGGCTACCTGCTCCGTAGGTTGACTATTTGGTCATGGTGCCATAGCATTTTTTGGTAGTAGACAGTCTGAGGACAGTTGTCAGGTATCAGCATCTGTTGGCTACATGTCCAGGAGGTTGATGGCTGGGTAGTTTGGACATAGTGTTTTGTCATGGCATGATAATGATGGAGCAGGTAGTCCTGGCATAGCATCTGGGAAATCCTTACCGGTCGATACACGGCCTCTGGAAGAGTAGTGCACTCCAGAAAAAAAGACAAGCTTCTGGTGGTGAACAGTACACAGTGATGGTAGTTTTTGTAATATTTTAGATGTAGTTTTCAGTGCCTTGTGTAGAAGACTAGCTAGCAACCAACTGATTTCGGAGCTTGTGAGAAACCTGTTATTGCCAAAGTATCGTGACTACCGATTTCTATTTTCCCTTCCAAAGCTTTGCCTTATATTGCTTCTAGCACAAGTTTTATCCCATTAAAGATGTGGTTGCATCAAAATGGTCGATTTTTATGAAATTAAGACCAATAAAAGGCTAAAACATCAGCTACGATTTGATGTCATTTTTGTCTTTGTAGACCAATCCTGTCCAGAGAAATATGCGTTTGAATGAGGCCATCTTTTAAAAAGCTTAGATTCCAGCGAGTGCTTGATTCGTGAGGTGACGAGTGATACATCTGAAAAGAGTCCACGAGCGATAAATATAAGATCGCTTCATTAGCCAATCATCAGCACGGATTTTTTATATAGGTCATAATAAATGTTAACACTCGTAAAAAGGTAAAAGGGGTTGTCTGTGATCTCAAATTTTGGGATTTCACTCTATTATTAGATCTCATACACATCGATATTTACTAAATTAGTTAACATCGTTACTTTAATGAATTACTCGATCGACACATTTTATTGACGAACAACAGAATTGTAAAAATGCTTCCAGTTCCTGCGAAGGTGACTCTGGGTTTTCTGAGCGTCAAGTGATTAACGTTTATGGCAGACAGCTTATAGTTAGAGCTGACAGGTGTCAGCAGCGTTATGCTACAGAGGAAGGTAGGAAAATGGAGGTAAATTTATCTTCTACTTTGAGTCTCCTCTAGATATACTGCTGGACTTGTGCTTACATTCAGATTATATTTCCCCGTTTGAGGCTATAATGTAATATCTGAGATTTCTATAAGAGATTTGGTTGCACAGTGAGTTCTTGATGGCTTCTTTTTAATCCATAGCATCTAGCAATACAATGGCTTAGATTGATGAATAAACTAAAGGTAATAAATTTAGTACTCATGAATACATTTACTAGTTAATAGAGTTATAACTTTTTGCTATCACCAATCATCGTTTTATAATTTTTTATCGTTTCACCTAGCTATAGTTGCTTTAAATTTTCTTTGGTAGTTTAGCTAGTAAATTAGATTTATGATTAGACTTTAGATGTTCACTTCTCACTTGTAGAAAGTGAGGAAAATCAATTGATTAATGCACATCTTCAACTTGCAGAATCAAAGCTTCGAATCGTTGGTTTGGTGTACTTATGCTTTTGTAAAACATTTATTCATTTTTAAAATTACACTGGCAATCTATCTAACTCCCAATTTGAAAGCTTTCAGTAGATACGTGTTAGAATGACATATATTTATTGCATTTGTTTTATTTGTTGCAAGATGTTTATGTGGTCCCACCAGCGAAGCAGCTTTGTCAGTGTGGAAACTGCCATAAATGGGAAAAAGAGACTTGAATGGATGCTGCATAAACCATGATGTTTTGTTTGAGTTTGCTGCAGTAGATGAGTTTTTCCTATTGTATGAGCTGAAACTATGTCAGTGGCCACGACTTGGATGGATATTTTTAATAAAAGCTTTATGCCGAGATGAAAGGTTTTTGCTTGTAACAATTATATGATCAAATAATATTGTTGAAGATAATGCAAAACATGATTTGCAGAGCATATTGAATACATTATAGCCCTGTTATCATCTGCGCTGAAATCTGTTCTGATAGATAGATTTATGAAGTGTAATCAGAGCTGTATAGGCAGGTACTTTTAATAGCTCGACTCAATTCCAACGGACCAAATATTAAGTTTAAAAAATGTTATGCTCCACCCTACTAAGTGAAAACAGCCGAGTCCACAAACCACCAACCAGGTGCAAAAATGACTTCAGTAATCCTTTGGCAGAATCGATAGGTTAATTGATTTCAATGAACTTGACGTTGTTTTGCGTTCACTATTTTGGTCAACTCATAGAACCATTCGTTTTGTACTTGAATTAACTAATCGAATAGACCAGTAAAATTTTCTACGATTTGATACTAATAATGACTAAATAACATAGACTATACATGACTTTTTAGGATGCAGTTGGTTTTGCCATATATTTGAACATATAATTTCCAAAGATGGCGGCGTGCTTATTTTATTTAGCAGCTAGTTTTTAGTGTGCGTGTAACAACAAAACTTAGCTGATACAAAGGCCGTGATGGAATAAGCTAACTCGACGACCTAATTACCATAGACTGGTATAATTGGTAGTTGGTACTCAGATGTTTGCACATCGTTTAGAGGAAGTTAATATGACAAGTTTATAATTTCCCTTATTTGATGCGTTTGAAACATTTATGATAATGTATCTGTAGCTGGATTTAAAATTTTATTCTAGCAACATGAGCAAATACAAAATAAAATATATGCCAATAGAACTGCGTAGGACTGGACAATTATCGCATTAACCGATGTGAATACGAGAGATCGAGACAGGTTGTATCACGCGTTACATCATTTTGGGCAAGTCTGGGCATGTTTTTTTAGCCTGAGCGTTTTTACCGCAATCAATTTTTTCGATTTTAATCTTCAAATATCTTGACAATGAGATCGCCTAACACAACAAACGACATCAATCAACTGATAGACAAGAAAACATACTTTCTTTTAAAATTAACTCAAATTTGATGCAATCACATCTTTAAGGGTGGTTGAGCCTGTCCACTGGCAGTTCAACAGTATAGGATGCAAACAGTTTGCACCTAGTACAGGTTTAATAACACTTTATAACTTTGTATTTTGTAATAATTAATAATTAGATTGTTAATATCAATTATTATCAATAATTAAATTATCGATTAATAATTTTTGTAGAATCACTAAACACTTGATATCTTATATATTGGTATAGAAAATTCTATTACGAAATGCTTACCTTGAATGTTTTCATCAAGTATGGTTTAACTTCTTCTGTTCTTGATCAATTTTCTTGTTGACCAAACACGTTATCGAAGTATTTGGTACAAATTTAAATCATGACAGCCCTGACTGGTAAAGAGGAACAATATGAAGGTAATCTACACTCAGTAAGTACTTGTTCATTGTAATTTATTTTAGGTTGGGCAATATGAAGTCACTGAGAATACTGAACCTTTCCTACAACAATATTGAAGATGTTCCTGAGGCTTTCACTGAGCTGAGTTTGCTTGAAGAACTGGACTTGTCTAGGTGCAAGATAAGACAACTCCCAAAGAGGTATGTCAATGAATTAGCATGACTACTGTACTAATTCCTGGAGCTGTCCTGTCTCCACCCTTCTGTTGTTCAACATATGATGCTATAGAAACTCGTGATTCATACATACGGGTGTGGCCGTAGTATTTTGTGATGACCTACAGTAGCAGGGATGGAGCAGGTAGTCCCGACTTATCATTCGGAAATTCCAGACCAATCGATACAGGGCCTCCGGAAGAGTAGCACATCCAGGAGGAAGTGGCAAGCTTCAGGTGGTGAACATTACATTGTGATAGTATTTTTTGTAATATTTTGGATGTAAGTTGCATTGTGTAAAATGCTTTAGCAATTAACCAACTGATTGTGGAGTCCGTGAGAAACATGTTGTTGCCGAAGTATCGTGACCTCATAAAGTTCAGTTTTTTCTCTCTAACGCTTTGTCTTATATACTTTCTATTTTTTTAGGTACCATATCAGCTCATGAGCTTTATGAGAATATTGACCTTTCCTAGCTACCATATCAGCTCATGAGTTTTATGAGAATATTGACCTTTCCTAGCTACCATATCAGCTCATGAGTTTTATGAGAATATTGACCTTTCCTAGCTACCATATCAGCTTTTGAGTTTTATGAGAATATTGACATTTCCTAGCTACCATATCAGCTCATGAGTTTTATGAGGATATTGACCTTTCCTAGCTACCATATCAGCTCATGAGTTTTATGAGAATATTGACCTTTACTAGCTACTATATCAGCTCATGAGTTTTATGAGATTATTGACCTTTCCTAGATACAATATCACTTCATGTCTTTTATGAGAATATTGACCTTTCCTAGATACAATATCACTTCATGTCTTTTATGAGAATACTAGCTGCATTACCCGCCCACAGTAGCAGATTCACGGGCAGCATTAGGTTTATTGAGAGTTGGCTTTCATACTGTAAAACAACGCCAAATATGCAGTTACATTTCCCTCTCTCCATCTCTCCCTCTCTCCCTCTTTCCCCTCTCTCTGTCTCTCCCCTCTCTCTCTCTCTCCCCTCTCGCTCTCTCTCCCCTCTCTCCCTCCCTCTTCCCCCTCTCTCTCTCTCCCTCTTTCTCTCCCCCCTCTCCTCCTCGCTCTCCCCTTCTCTCTCTCTCCCTCTCCCCCCCTCTCCCTCTCTCTCTCCCTCTCTCCCCCCCTCCCTCTCTCTCTCCCTCTCTCCCCCCCTCCCTCTCTCTCCCTTTCTCTCTCTCCCTCTCTCTCTCCCCCCTCTCCTCCTCGCTCTCTCCCTCTCTCTCCCCTTCTCTCCCTCTCTCTCTCCCTCTCTCCTCCCTCTCTCTCTCCCTTAGTTCAACGCAACACTTGCGGATAGACAACATTTTTGGTTTTTCTGTCGGGCGTATGAAGAAACAGTTTTCGGCCTGTGCCTACTTTTGAGCAGGCGACGTATAGCTGGTCATGGCTGATGCAGGGTGACAGTAAGTCGATAGCAGCTGCTCTCTTTCTTTTCACAATAGCATATCGCAACCCTCGGAGTACTCGTGAAAGTTCTGTAATAGTAAGTTACAGTAGGCCTACTCGTAGCTGGAAAAAAATTAGTAACTCGGCTGCTGAAGGAAATGAACATGACCCACTATCACGAACAGCGGCAAATCCAACGTTATTAAGTAGTGGAGATGTGGCAATTCATATACAATACAACATCGTATAAGAAACACTTACCTTTTTGATGTGGAAATTTAGTAGGTGAGAAATGCGTTTTTCCAGTGGCTCCAAGAAACAAACGTTTACGTGACCTTCTCGGTACACGTTGGCAGTAAATATTAATTGCATGTAAATAACTACTCGTTAATTTATTTTATTTAATAAATAGTACATTTGTATAGCTGTATATACACCTTTGTATAGGCCGCAGAACTCAGGAAGGCGCTTTTTAACACGGCAAAAAATTTGCTGTTTAAAAAGCGTGCTAACCGGGGATTTCGGTTAATGTGCCTGTAAAGTTCTGCTGTCTGTTAAATTTCCTAATTTGATAGTGCACTGCAATATCTAGTCACCCTGTGTGATTCACTGTTCCTGCCCAGAGCGAATGCCAGTTGATCTGTTGATCTTGGGTGGTCTAATGATCTTGTGTGGTCTGTCTGACTTGCCACAGTGCCATACGTTTGATTAGGTGTCATTGTTTTATCAGCCTTTGAGCCAACAACATGTAGTTTTTAAGCCTCATTTTTCCATGCTGATACTTTCTTCTATCTGTATTAAGTTTCATCATTACACCAATATCTATCGCATACACATATAATCAAGAGTTAAACAGAAGGAGAATCACATACTATTTAGCAATCTCCTGAATGTGTTATTAAGGTAAATATTATATCTTTCATTTATGTGTTTTATTTTATGTTTCTAAATGGCTTTGCAGATGACTACCTGTATAATTAGCATACTTTCAATAACCTTTATTGACAATCGAGTTATTATTTTATTGTAGTTTCACGGTGTTGACAAGCATATATAATAAACTTTTAATAGAATATACACTATGCCTCATCACCCGTATGTGACAATATAACTACGAACCAGGGGATTCGCTACAGTGAAACTTACACACACTAACGGAAGTGAAATCGGACTGCCAGACGTATATAGGATATACATATATATATACATATATATATATCAATGAACATTAATTTCGCCTCCAGCAGCCCAGGTGAAACTCCGTTGATTTACAAAGGAAAAGTGATGCCAAGGAGCCAGAGTCGAGCAGCTAGAGCCACGCAGCCAGAGACATCTTGACTTCCAACTTGATAAGTCGCATTACCTTTTCTTTTTTCTTTAAACAACAGCAATTGACTTTGTTTTGTGTTTTGTTTTTTTTTAATGATTTATAAATCCTTTTACGCAGCTAGTTGAATTGTTCACTAAATAGTGTGCGTTAGCAATTAAGCAATTCTACTAGTGCAGATTCTGGTCATTGGGCAGTGAATCATACAAGGGTGATAGTCTCAATTGATTTCTTGCAGAGAAAATTTGTGGTATGAATTTCAAAACTAATCCTTTATTGATTGCTGTCAGTAAAAACTACTGTAATTAAACCTAGTGCATTGTCTTAAAAATTTTGGCATTTTTTAGTAAGATAGCTATAAACAAGTTAAAAAATAGAACAATTTTCAGCTGAAAATTCTGACAGGTTTGACCATAGTGCAGACCACGTTGCCACCTTCTTGGAGTTGTGTCCTCGAATTCATTAAGTTAAATCAATACGAGTTGAGTTCCAAGCTTTTTCTCCTAAACTAAATCATGTCTGATAGCGAAGAACTCGCTTCTGTTCACAGTGAAGAATCTGCTAGTAGGAGGTTTTCACCAAGACTAAAAATACAGTCAATTAAGTCTGAGTTACAAGCAACTATTGAAAATCTCAGTGTTAGTCACAAAGCTACATTAAATGACTTGCGAGATAACTCTATTAAACTTTCCTATGAACAGCTTAACAGCATGCATGGAGAAATCACATTAGGTGCAGTTAATATCACAAAACTGCATAGTGCATACAAAGAAGCTCATGAAAGCGACTTACAACCTGACAAGGAAGACATTGTAGAAATAGATCGCGTGCTTGCTGATAACAGGAAGGTTATCGACCAGTTAGAAATTCGTATGAATAAGTTGGTAACAAGAACCAAGCATGCTGAGCCAGACATAGAAAGCATAAAATCCAAAAATTCATCCTTTCTTTCCTCTAGACAATCCAGGTCTAGCAAATCAGGCTCGAGCAGACTTTCTCAGTCACTCAAAATCATGCAGGCCGAGGCAAAAGCTGCTGCTGCAACTAAACAAGCCCAGCTTCAAGCCGAGATAGAATCTCAACAACTTGAGGAGGAAAGCCTCCAACTTCAGACACAAGTTCAAAGGAATAAAAGTCTGATAGCACAAGCTAAATTAAAAGCAGGGTTAGAAGCTGAGCGCCAACGTGAGCAGATTTACGCACAAGCAATAGCAGAAGAATTGGAAGATAACGAGTCATTGTTGCGCCCTCCTGTCACCACTAAGTTAAATTCAGGACAAACACAGCTAAAAGACTCAAATGAGTTATTCCGACAAACATCACAACGGCCTGCCAATGAGGTGATCACACCACTGCGCCTTCCAAGAGCTTCCCCAGATAGTTCTCCTATGACGATCTCTAGTACCCCTACTACAGTCTTTGATCCTGTTGCTCTTGCTGAAGCAATCAACACGGTTCGCCAGCGTCCTGATGAACCACCCATATTTAAGGGTGAGACACTTAAGTATCAGCAGTGGAAGGCCTCCTTTTTCGAAACCTTTGATTTCAGTTCATGCACACCAGGCAAAAAATGGCTCAAACTGCAGCAATATGTTACAGGCAAGGCCTGGCAAAAAATAGAGGGCCTCAGCTATAGAAAAACAGAAAGCGCATGGATGCTTGCCTGGAAGAAACTGGACACCAAATATGGCAAACCAGAAATAGTGGCGGAAGCCATGGAGGAAAAGTTACTCAGCTGGCCAAAAATTGAAGCAAATGACGGCGAACAGTTAGAAGACTTCATTGACTTTCTTGAAGTTTGTTCAGAATGTGATAGTGATTTGAACCTTGGTTCTAAATCTGTAAACAAGCGGCTGATACAAAAACTTCCATTACATATTGCTCACAGATGGACAGCAAAGGCCACAAAACTGGAGAAGAAATTGAGCAAGTTTCCACCACTCCAAGAATTCATCGACTTTCTAGTTCATGAATCTGACACATTAAACAACACATTGACTAAAGCGTATCAAGACTTTGGAAAAACAGATAAGTCAGTAAAAGGTAAAAGCAACAAAATCATGTCTTTTTCGACAGCAACCACAGCTGATGGTAAGTCTCACAATAGTTACAATGCCAATGGTCTGAAACAAAACAAATACCCATGCTTGAACTGCAACATGAACAATCATACGACGGGTACTTGTTTCAAGCTTGGTAAGCAAATACACTCCGAAATCGAAAGGTTTTTCATGAGCCATAACTTATGTTTTGCATGTTCTAAGCCTGGACACAGAATGACTGATTGTCGGTCTCCAGAGAAATGCATAAAGAAAAATTGCAACCAACAGCACCTCACAGTATTTCATGAATACTACGTAAAAGATAAAGACAGCAAAAGTAAGACTCCTATAGAAGTAATACAAACAGACAGTGAGAAATCAGCAACAGCCCTAAACTGTTCCGACACCGTACCAGCTAATATCATGTCATGGACAATACCAGTGTATATTTCAACCAAAGATAATCCTGAAAAAGAAGTTCTGGTGTTTGCCTTGCTAGACTCCGGTTCAAATCGAACCTTCATCACTCAAAATACCCTTGACAAGCTCAATGTACAGACCTGTGATGCAGCTATGAAAATTAGTACACTTACTGA
Source organism: Watersipora subatra (assembly GCF_963576615.1). Lineage (NCBI taxonomy): Eukaryota > Metazoa > Bryozoa > Gymnolaemata > Cheilostomatida > Watersiporidae > Watersipora > Watersipora subatra. Next base: position 34,342,704 of record NC_088710.1, on the reverse strand, counting down.
TACTGAGGGCACTGATTCAATGCGCCAAGCGGCCTCAGGACTGCTGGTTCGTGGCTACCATCAGAGCAGAGCAAGTAGACTTCCACCGTGCATAAGCACAAGCAGAATACCTTTCAACTCAGAAGAGATACCCAATGCCACATCAGTGCAAAACTGGCCACACTTACAACATCTTGCCTCTCAGTTCATCTCTGCTCAAAAAGCAGCCAGCCTCGAGCTCAGATTGTTGATTGGAAACAATCTTCCACATGTGTTTATATCTAGACAAGAAATCAGTAGAGAAGACCATGAGCCCTTTGCTCGTCTCACTGACTTGGGTTGGATCTTGATGGGAAACGCCACAAACTCTGCACACAGCTACAACAGTTGCGCTCATACCATTCAATCTGGGACAATAGTAAACTTGGCAGTACAACAGCCAACGACTAGAAAATGTATCTCTTTTAAAATCAAAACAGAAACTCCTGACTTCCCCAACACAGATAAATTTGAACAGCAAATACTAAAAGTTCTTAGTTCTGACTTTCAAACAAATCACGCTGATGAGATAAAGACAATGTCAATTGATGATCTCAAATTCCTAAAAATTATGAAAGAGCAAATTCATAAAGATAAGCAGGGTTACATAACAATGCCATTACCATTCAAGGCTAAACCGCTCAGCATTGACACAAAAACCACTGCAATGCACAGATTTCATCTTCTTGAAAAAAAGTTCAAAAAAGATGCCATATATAAACTGCAATACCATGAATTTATGTCTGACATCATCACAAAAGGGGAAGCAGTTCTGGCAACCGACGACACTACCAACTCTTGGTATATTCCTCATTTCGGTGTCTTTCATCCTCGCAAGCCTGACCGTATTCGCGTTGTGTTTGATTGCGCTGCTAAAGTGGGAGGAGTCAGTTTAAATGACTTTCTACTACAAGGACCCGATCACATGAATGATCTTCAAGGCATTCTTCTTAGATTTCGTTTGAACCCTGTAGCCTTCATGGGTGATATAGAAAGGATGTTTCACCAATTCAAGGTGAAACCAGAGCACCAAGACTATTTACGGTTTATTTGGTATGATTGTGATGGAAATCTAGCTACTTTCAAAATGACAGTGCATCTTTTCGGAGCTAGATCTTCGCCCGCTTGCGCAACATATGGACTTCGATTTCTCGCCGATCAATATAATTCATTATTGTCTGGCCATTCTGCATCTCATCAATTTGTTCACCGCAACTTTTATGTTGATGACGGTCTCACAAGTGTCTTCAATGAGGCTGAAGCAGTTTCTCTCATTCATGAGACACGTGAACTATGTGCTGCCGGCCAGTTAAGACTTCACAAAATAGCGTCCAACAGCCGAGAAGTGATGTCACAACTTCCAAGAAGTGAGTGCGCCCGTGCCATTGCTAGTCTTGACCTATCTTCTGATTCGCTTCCCAAAGAGCGATCACTTGGTATTCTATGGGACACTGAAAAGGATAATTTCACCTTTCACCATGACACTGCTACAAAACCAGACACCCGACGGGGTGTACTATCTACGGTGGCCTCAATCTTTGACCCTCTTGGATTCCTCTCGCCATATATTTTAATTGGCAAAAACATTCTACAGGATATGTGTAGAAGTTCAGCTTCTTGGGATGATCCCCTGACAGGTGATTTATTGTCACTATGGAAGGAATGGAAAGCTTCTATTCCAGACTTAACAAACATAAGCATCCAAAGATGTTATCAACCGACAGACTTTGGCGACATCTTTAAGGCTGAGCTACATCACTTCTGTGACGCAAGTACTCGTGGTTACGGTGAGGTTAGTTATCTCAGACTAGTAAACACACAAGGACAAGTAAATTGTTCACTTGTAATGAGCAAGAGCAGAGTAGCACCAATCAAGCCCATAACCATTCCACGCATGGAACTGCAAGCAGCGGTTACCGCAGCTAAAGTGTCCAGATTTATTAAATCTGAGCTAGAGATTGATACCACAGAAACCTTTTGGACAGATTCCCAAATTGTTCTTGGGTACATTAAAAACACAACTAAAAAGTTTCATCTCTATGTGACTAATAGAGTTCAGCAGGTGAGAGACAATTCAAGTCCTGAAAATTGGTGCTATGTCCCTACAGATCAAAACCCTGCCGATCACACTTCAAGAGGCCTGACTATCACTCAGCTGTTAAAATCTAACTGGCTTACAGGTCCAGATTTTCTCTGGAAGGAACCTATGCAATTTCCTGATCAGCTGACACCCGAAGTAAAACCTGATGACCCTGAAGTCAAATCCCTTTGTGTCCAAACGATTTCTAGTCCCAGCCAAACTCTCTATCAGCGACTACAGCGATTCTCTAGTTGGAATAAAGCTATCAAAGTCACTAAATTCTTTCTCAATAGAGTAGCCAAGTTAAAGGGCACTCAACTGCCAATTAACGCACCACTCCTGTACATAGTTAAATGCATACAAGCTGAGCATTTTCCAGAAGTGCAATCTCTGACAAAAGAGCAGCCACTAAATCCAAAGAGTACAGTTTTCAACCTGAACCCTTTCCTGGATAAAAATGGAGTAATGAGAATAGGAGGTCGCCTCAATCGCAGCACAGCTCTCAGTTTTCCTGAGAAACATCCAATTCTGCTGCCCAAAAGTGGGCATTTTACTCGCCTTCTTCTTCAGCATCTTCATGAGCAAGTGGCCCATCAAGGAAGATGCTTCACATTGGCCAAGATGAGATCTTCTGGGTACTGGATAATAGGTGCCAGAAGTATAATAGCCTCTTTGATACACCAGTGTGTTACTTGTCGATCCCACCGAGCTAAACCTCCAACACCCCAAATGGCCTCACTTCCTCATGAAAGATCTAGCCCATCGCCTCCCTTCAGCTATTGTGGGATCGATTGTTTTGGACCATTCATGGTCAAAGATAGAAGGACAGAGCTAAAACGATATGGACTCATGGTAACATGCCTCGCAAGCAGAGCAGTGCACCTTGAAGTTTTGGACGATATGAGCACAACAGCCTTTGTGAACGGAATTCGAAACGTTATAGCCATTCGCGGGCCTATTAGAACAATCTGGTGTGACCAGGGCACCAACTTTGTTGGAGCTGTTCAAGATTTAACAGAAAAAGGCGTGATTGAGTTTAAACTCAATCCTCCCAGCGCCAGTCACATGGGTGGCGTTTGGGAACGTATGATCCGAACTGCTAGAAATGTCCTTCAGTCTCTTTTGAAGTCTCATAGTGATAGGCTTGACACAAGCCACCTTCGCACCTTGATGTACGAAGTCATGGCCATCATAAACTCCAGACCACTATCTGTGGTTACTGAAGAAGACATGCCTCTAAGTCCTAACATGCTTCTGACTATGAAATCTGATGTTACCCTACCGCCCCCTGGAAGCTTTGATGAGTCCGATATGTACAGTCGCAAGCGCTGGCGTGCGGTCCAACACATTGCTAATGTATTCTGGAAAAGATGGAAGACAGAATACTTATCCCAACTGCATTCTCGTCAAAAGTGGGTTCACAAGACAACAAATAATATAGCAGTAGGTGACATCGTATTAATCAAAGATGACCAAACAACAAGAAATGTCTGGTTAAAAGGCCGAGTTTCTGATTGTTACACATCTCAAGATGGACAAATACGCTCAGCTAAAGTACTGTTAGGCAACCGTGTACAGGCAAAAAACTCTGGAAAATTTCTAATCAGACCAGTTGTGAAATTGATTAAACTTTTACCAGTCAAATCAAATGATATGTGCTAGCGCCAATCATGTTGAAAATTATGAAAATTTAAGGTGGGAGTGTAAAGTTCTGCTGTCTGTTAAATTTCCTAATTTGATAGTGCACTGCAATATCTAGTCACCCTGTGTGATTCACTGTTCCTGCCCAGAGCGAATGCCAGTTGATCTGTTGATCTTGGGTGGTCTAATGATCTTGTGTGGTCTGTCTGACTTGCCACAGTGCCATACGTTTGATTAGGTGTCATTGTTTTATCAGCCTTTGAGCCAACAACATGTAGTTTTTAAGCCTCATTTTTCCATGCTGATACTTTCTTCTATCTGTATTAAGTTTCATCATTACACCAATATCTATCGCATACACATATAATCAAGAGTTAAACAGAAGGAGAATCACATACTATTTAGCAATCTCCTGAATGTGTTATTAAGGTAAATATTATATCTTTCATTTATGTGTTTTATTTTATGTTTCTAAATGGCTTTGCAGATGACTACCTGTATAATTAGCATACTTTCAATAACCTTTATTGACAATCGAGTTATTATTTTATTGTAGTTTCACGGTGTTGACAAGCATATATAATAAACTTTTAATAGAATATACACTATGCCTCATCACCCGTATGTGACAATATAACTACGAACCAGGGGATTCGCTACAGTGCCCGAGCGGTGAAAGAAAAACAACAGAATCGCCACACCTTTATATAAGCCGCTTGGCTCAAATCGTCAGAGAAAAGTAGCGGTTAATAGTCCATATTACGAAATTACGATATTTAGTATTCATATTAGTTCGGTTGGCTTCGTTCGACCGAATGGAAAAAGAAAGACCGCTCTATAATTTATTTACTGTTACTACACATATTAAATCAGTTCGCTTCGTACGACCGAAATTCGTACGACGATAAAAGGAAAGACCGCTCTATAAGGCGGACACTCAATCAAACAGACAGACAATGATTACCGTTTATATAGTAGATAGAGAACAGCGTTTTTCTAGTGGTTGCAAGAAACAAATGTTCACATGACCTTCCCGGTACACGTTGGCAATAAATATTAATTAGATGTAATTTACTACTCACTAATTTATTTAAAGAGTAGTAAATTTTATTTAATTCACTACTAATATTTACTACTAATTTAATTTTACTACTTACCCATATTAATTAAGTTTGCTTCGTATGATCGAATCGAAAAAAAAGACCGCCATATAATTTATTTATACTGCTCATATTTGGGAGTTATCGGTGACTCAATATATCGAGAAGACAACTCATACTATTAGCATATCAGTATTTATCGTCCATCCCTACGATGAATAGTAGGTTACGTATTATAATAGAGGCGTGTACTAACCGGAGATTCCCGTTAATGCGCCCTAGCGGTAAAAAAACCACAGAATAGACATGCCCTTATATAAAAGTAGCGGCTAATAGTCCGAAAAGTACGGTATTCTATAAAGCGGACAGACAGATAGACAGACAGACAACGATTGCCGTTTATATAGTAGATTGACCTTTCCTAGCTACCATATCAGCTCATGAGTTTTATGAAGATATTGACATTTCCTAGTTACCATATCAGCTCATGAGTTTTATGAGATTATTGATCTTTCCTAGCTACCATATCAGCTCATGAGTTTTATGAGAATATTAACTTTTTCTAGCTACCATATCAGCTCATGAGTTTTATGAAGATATTGACCTTTCCTAGCTACCATATCAGCTCATGGGTTTTATGAGAATATTGACCTTTCCTAGCTATCATATCAGCTCATGAGTTTTATGAAGATATTGACATTTCCTAGTTACCATATCAGCTCATAAGTTTTATGAGAATATTGACCTTTTCTAGCTACCATATCAGCTCATGAGTTTTATGAGAATATTGACCTTTCCTAGCTACCATATCAGCTCATGAGTTTTATGAGAATATTAACTTTTCCTAGCTACCATATCAGCTTTTGAGTTTTATGAGAATATTGACCTTTCCTATCTACCATGTCAGCTCATGAGTTTCATGAAAATATTGAATACCTAAAAGTAGTAAAAGATATAAATGAACTGTTCGGTGAATAAGTCTAGTTACCAATGCAAAGTCATGCATTTTTTTGATATACACATTTTAATGTGGCCCTCAGTGAACTAAACTGTAACCTGTTCTATAAATTGTCTTTGTTATGCAATCTTAAATCTTGACAGCTCTGACTGGTAAAAAAATACAATATGAAGGTAATCTACACTCAGTAAGTACTTGTTCATACTAATTTATTTTAGGTTGGGCAATATGAAGTCACTGAGAATATTGAACCTTAATTACAACAATATTGAAATTGTTCCTGAGGCTGTCACTGAGCTGAGTAAAAGATATAAATGAACTGTTCGGTGAATAAGTCTAGTTACCAATGCAAAGTCATGCATTTTTTTGATATACACATTTTAATGTGGCCCTCAGTGAACTAAACTGTAACCTGTTCTATAAATTGTCTTTGTTATGCAATCTTAAATCTTGACAGCTCTGACTGGTAAAAAAATACAATATGAAGGTAATCTACACTCAGTAAGTACTTGTTCATACTAATTTATTTTAGGTTGGGCAATATGAAGTCACTGAGAATATTGAACCTTAATTACAACAATATTGAAATTGTTCCTGAGGCTGTCACTGAGCTGAGTTCACTTGAAGAACTATACATGTCAAGGTGCAACGTAAGACAACTCCCAAAAAGGTATGTCAATAGTTTAGTAGGGTTACTCTACTAATTTTTGGAGCTGTGCTGTCTTCTCTCTTCTGTTATTCAACATATTATCCTATAGAAAGTCGTGATTCAATTGTGAAACATACATACATTGAAACTAGGTTTTGGTAAAACTAATTAAATAATGCACAGAGTGTAAAGTTTAACTAAATTTAAAAAAATTGTTGGTAGCATCACTACAAACAGTTTAGATTCTGTTAGGTTGTTTTGATGGTAATTGAACTTTTGTTCTCAAGAAATAACTTGCAACATTATTTTACAACAGACAGTATTTTAGAATCTGAAACCTTGCAAAACATGATAACTTACTATATCAGTAATGTTTATCCTGAGCACTGCCCAGTTATGAAGAGGGTAGATAGATGTAAATAAACAGAAGCAATGCTGTAAGTAAAGAAGTAACTACCATGTAACTGTAAGTTACATGTTACAGTTACAGAACCATGTAACATGCACTGTAAGTTGGGTGATTCAGTGTAAATATCAAAGTAGTAAAGTCTAAGATAATAGTGTAGGTACAAATGCAAATACCTCAATCTACTCTCATAATAACCAATCAATTTGAAGGACGGTGAATGGTAACAAAGGTGTTAAAGATGTGATTGTGTCAAAAAAGTCGATCAAATGAAATTAAGACCAATAAAAGGCTAAAACATCAGCTACAATTTCATGTCATGTTTGTCTTTGTAGACTAGCCCTGTCTAGTGATATATGCATGTGAATAATATCATTTTTTGAAATGCTCAGATTCGAGCGGGTGCCTTATTCGTAGCTTGTATAGTGACATATAGTGAAAAGAGCCCACGAGCGATAAATATAAGAGTTCTTCTTTAGCCAATCGTTGGCATGAAATTTTTATATAGGTCATGATAAATGTTATCGCTCGCAAAAAGTGTTATCTGTGAACTCGAAGATGCTCATCATTAGGGATTTTACTTAATTACTAGATCGCGCATCGACATCGGCATTTACTGAATTAATAATTGGCATCGGTAATTTACTGAATTACTGCACAGACACCTTTTATTAACGAACAGTGGAATGGTAACAATGCTCAGTTCAGCGAAGGTGACTCAAAGTTTTCTGAGCATCAGGTGGTTAAAGATTTGGCAGACAGCGTATGGTTAGAGATGACAGGTGTCAGCAACATTATGCTGCAGAGGAAGATAGAAGAATAAAGGTAAATTCAGTTTTAACTTTGATTTGAGTATATATATATATATAATTAAAAAAAAAATTGTTTCCTCACTCCTCATTGTTTCCTCTAATGCAGCTCTCCTACCAAAGACCTGGGAGTTTGAGCACTCGCCTCAAGATCTTAGCTGTTCCCAGTAGCGCACTTTTTTGCAACTCACCTGAGTTGATTGCTGTTGGTATTTAGGCAAGCCACATTTTATGCGCCGGTGTTATTGCGCCCAGTGCCCCAATAACTACTGGGATTACAGTTGTTCTTACATCCCAGCATTTTTCAATCTCTTCTCAATCTCTTATATATATATATATGTATATATATATATATCAGTCCGAGTCATATACCCTTGGACACTTATGTATTCGCGGCATCTAACTTTCGCGTTTTCACGGTGTCATCCTCTCGCGAAAGTTTCATGTGCGAAACAAACTATCATAACAAACAAGCGAAAAAGCGAAACTAAATAGCTTTGTTCATTGTTACTGTATAATTGAATTTTATAACGAAATTTATTTTAACGTTTTTAACGACCACTATAGCATCGTTAAAATATAAACCGACAAAATAATTTGACTGTCAAAATTTATTACGTTATTATTTTGCAATTATTTAGGATTATTTTCCCATTAGGAATGATTTATAATGATAGGAATTTGATGTCAATGCACATGCATTAGTTAGCGTTATCGTTTGCTGGGGACATCAATCAATGCAGTGAGCACCGTGTGTTGAAAGAAAATAAGACACATGCACTGACACTCGCAGTACTACACAAGCAGCATGGCTCTGGAAAGGTTTGGATTCACCACTGACACCTCTTCAATAACTTGTAATTTTTTGAGATTTGTTTTGTTTTAAGTGATGTGACTGACGAGACGTCTTTAAATTAAAATAGGCAAAACATGACCGCAGTTAATACGCTCAGAACAAAACATCTTTTCCTTTTGAGCGTTTTAACAAAGATCAATTTTGCGGATTTTATTTTAAGTTCATTCGGAGGCTTTTACGCTTTCGATGGGACACGGCCAAGCGGGTGATTGATAAAACTTAATCTTTTGCAAACCTTTATAAAAGTCGTTAACAAAAATATTTTGCCTCTGATGATGATAATAATGATGCCTAAGAACTACTAGAAGTTGATGTTTGTCTCTATGGCTTGGAATGAAGTGACATTCTACAGCAGTAAAAACCGCGTCCATGGTCGTTGGGCAAATAACTTTTCGAATAAAGGATGTTGAGGTCGAGTTATCTGAAGGAATTTATCATTGCGTTGGAACTGACCAAACAAATCCGTTTGAGTTGACCTTGTGTTTGAGATGAAATGTTACATTTTATCTGAGGGCGAGTTTTTCGAGTTGGACTGTACTTACCGTAAAAAATTCCCAAAAAGTTGGGGTGGCTCAGCCGGCCGGTCAGATCTAAAAAAGATAACGATTTGTGAGTTTCTAGCCCGTAGTTCCTAACTCGGTTTGAAAACTGTGTAACTGTGTTGGCGATTATATGTAATCAGTAATACCATGGACGTAATGGATTTATTTAATAAAAATATAACTGTTTTGTAGCTAGACTAATAATTGCTGAAAAGTCAGGTTCCAATATGTATTTAATAGAAATATAACTGTTTTGTAGCTAGGCTAATAATTGCTGAAAAGTCAGGTTCAAATTTGTATTGTAATTAGAAAAAAAAGTAAAACGGTTTTGTGGGCAAGCCTAAACCTGCTGTAGTCATACAAAATAACCGTTTTGCAATGTAGTACATACGTAATAGTTCGTAATAATATTATCAATGTACAAGCTCTATTCAAAAGTATACTAAAAACCATTTACAACAACAGCCTACTACAACTACTCAGTGCAACTAGCATTAGCAGTTTTGTAGTTGCGTAGAAACGACCGTATCAACGCGCAGTTATATTGTAGGCGCCGAAATTAGTTTACGTGTACATTCCGCAACTGATTTAGGAATTGCGGCTAGAAACTCACAAATCGTTATCTTTTTTAGATCTGACCCAGCCGGCCAGCTGCCCCAGTGGAAACTGGCCTGTTGATAGTCCAAGAAACAAATGGCAGCAAGCGATCAAATTGCATTATCGACCTTGCCCACACCATTCTACCTGCAGTTCACAATTACAAACTAGTCGCAAATTGAAATTTTTTTTATCGGTGAACCGAACCTGAGGAATATAATTATGTTTGTTCCACTGCATTTATTTTCACATCACTATAATTTCGCACTCATCAAAGCTGCGAAATTAAGTTGCTTCGAAATTTTACTCTGTGAGCTACTCACGAAACTAAATACTAGCGAAATATAAGTGTCCTAGGGTATATATAGTTCCTACCGCCATATATATATATGGCGATAGGAACTATATGTATATAGTTCCTATCGCCACATATATATATATATATGGCGATAGGAACTATATATATATAGTTCCTATCGCCATATACATGTATATATATGGCGATAGGAAAGATGGCAGTAGGGGACTCAAAAGTGTACAGCAGACAGTGAAGGAGGAAGAGCAAAGCATCAAAGCCTATGCAGCCTCTATGGCCACTTCAGATAAGTTGCTAGCTGAATTTCAATCGGCTGCTCTTACAATGGACCTTCACCCTGATGATGAGGAAATTGACTGGCACACGAAACCTCTTCATGGTGCTTACCACCGACAAATATTTAAGGTTGGCGATCTACACCAGACATATATGTGGCTGAACAAAGGAAACCTAACGGCCAATACAGAGTTGCTAACCATGGCAGCCCAGGAGCAAGTGCTCCCAACAAGGCAAATCCAAACAAAAATCTATCACACTAGAGACGATCCTAGAGGCAGACTGTGCAAAGATGCACCTGAGACTATCCAACACATCATCAGTGGATGCAAGCAGCTAGCAGGAGATGCATACACTGAGCGGCATAATCATGTCGCAGGTGTTGTGTATAGAAGTCTATGTGACGAGTAGCACCACCGTAATAAACCACAGCACTGGTGGGAAACTTCTGGTAAGGTTAATGAAAATGATCGCGCTAAGATCCTCTGGGACTTCTACATCCGGACTGACAAGCATGTCCTAGCAAACCAACCAGATATAGTGGTGGTGGACAAGGAGAACAAGAGAGCTACTATAATAGATATAGCAGTACCCAATGACTACAATATAGACAGCAAAGAAAAAGAAAAGATAGAGAAATGTCTCCCTCTTGGAGAAGAGATTGAAAAATGCTGGGATGTAAGAACAACTGTAATCCCAGTAGTCATTGGGGCACTGGGCGCAATAACACCGGCGCATAAAATGTGGCTTGCCCAAATACCAACAGCATTCAACTCAGGTGAGTTGCAGAAAAGTGCGCTACTGGGAACAGCTAGGATCTTGAGGCGAGTGCTCAAACTCCCAGGTCTCTGGTAGGAGACCCGAGTTAGAGCAGAAACTACCACCCATACGGGTTAACCGGGGTGAGGAATCAATTTTTTTATATATACAATGTATATATATACTAAACTAAAGGTAATAATTTTACTACTCATTAATAAATTTACTAATTAATAAAATTATAACTTTTTCCTATCGCCAATCATCATTTCGTAACTATTTTATCGTTTCGTCTAGCTATACTAATATTTGATTCAAATTTTCTTTGGCAGTTTTGCTAGTAAATTACATTTATGATTAGAATTTATGTTCACCTCTCACTTGTAGAAAGTGAGGATTGATCAATGCTGATCATTAACTCCCAGAAACAAAGCTTTGAATTGTTGGCTTGGCGTACTAATGCTTTTGTTAAACATTTGTTTACTTTATAATTTTAAACACTCAATCTACCTAACTCCCAAATTGAAAGCTTTCAGTAGATACACGTTAGAACGAAATATCTATGAATGACATGTTTATTACATTCGTTTTATTGATTACAGGATGTTTATGTGGCGCCACCAGTGGGGCAGTTGTAGTAGTGTGGCGACTGCCATACACGAAAAAGAGAGACGCGAATGTGTGCTGCCCAAACTATGATATGTTCTGTTTGAGTTTGCTGTAGTAGATTAATTTTTCCTATTATATGTGCTGAAACTATGTGAATGGCTAAGACTTGGATGAATGTTTTTAATAAAAACAATATGCTGGGATGAAAAATTGTTTGTCTTGTAAAAATCATATAATGAATCAATATTGTTGAAGATAATGCAACACATGATTTGCAGAACATATTGAATACATCATAGCCTCGTTACTACCTGTGCTGAAATCTTGTCTGATAGATGGATTTATGAAGTGTAATCAGAGCTGTATTGACAGGTACTTTTGAATAGCTCGACTCAATTTCAACAGATCAAGTATTAAGAGCTCAAAGATTTTATGCTCCGTGCTACTAAGTGAAGACAGTTGAGTCCACAACCCCCCAACCAGGTTTAAGGATGGCTTTGTTAACCCTTTGCCAGAATTGGTAGGTTAATTGAATTCAAAGAAATTGACGTTGTTTTCCATTAACTTTTTCGGCCAACCCATAAAACTATTTGTTTCGTATTTGAATCAACCAATCAAATGTGTCCAATAAATCATTTTTTTACAAATTTATACAAGTATTGACTAGATAATGTTGACTATACATGCCTTTTGTAGGGAGGCAGTTGGTTTTGCCATATATTCGCACATATTCTTTTTAATGGTCAACTTACAACAAATATCACATTACAGATATTTGGTATCAAAAGATTCACCATGTCTTACTTTGCTGTGTTGCAAGTTCTAAATATGTGGAAATGTGACTACAAGCTCTTAAAAGCTCAAAAACGAACAGTTAATCGCAGCCATCACGGAAATGTCGTAGATTAGAACCTTTAGTCAACCTTTAAAGATGCGGCTTGCTTATTTTATTTAATAACTAGTTTCCGGTGTGGATAGCAACTGAGAACTTCGCTAATACAAAGGCCGTTATGAAATAAGTTAATTTGACGACCTAATTACCGTAAACTGGCAGCATCGTAGTCCGTACTCGGATGTTTACACAGCTTCTAGAGAAAACTAATATGACAATCTTTTAATTATCTTAATTTGAGGCCTTTGAAAAATTTATAATAATGTATCTGTAACTAGATTTAACATTTTATTCTAGCAATCATGAGCAAAAACAAAATAAAGTATATGCCAATAAAGCTGCACAGGGCTAGAGTTTTATCGCAATAGTCGATGTGAATACGAGTGAAACAGATAGACTTTAACTATATACATCATTTTGGGCAAGTTTGGGCTCATCCTTTTTTATCTGAGCGTTTTACCGTGATCAATTTTTGTCGATTTTAATCTTCAAATATCTTGACAATAAAATCGCCTAAGACAACAAATAACATTTCAACTGATAGGAAAAAATTGATACTTTCTGTTGAAGTCGATCACATCTTTAATCAGTGAAATCAGTTTTAACTTGTTATTTTACGTAAATATTTTATAGCAAATTTAAATCTTGATTTTTCTACCATGTAGAAAATTATGAAGGTGAGCTACACTCAGTAAGTACTTCTTCACGGTAAAATATTTTAGGTTGGGCAATATAAAGTCACTGAGAGTATTGAAACTTCGTGGCGGCAACATTGAAGTTGTTCCTGAGGCTATCACTGAGTTGAGTTCACTTGAAGACCTAAACATATCATCATGCAATATAAGACAACTACCAGAGAGGTATGTCAATAGATTAGTAGGGCTACTCCACTAATTCCCGAAACTACTGTCTCCACTCCTCTGTTATACAAAGTCTGATGCAATATAAACTCCTGAGTTAATTTAAGTTATTATAAAAATATCATAAGTTAATAACCCTTGATATCTTATATATTGATATAAAGTAGGTTTGAACACAGTCAGTGAAATTAGGTAATGAGAAAACTTATTAAATAATTTTAAGAGTTTTTAAATTTAATAAACTTATAAACTCATTCTTGGGGTTTTAAAGTTTTATTAAATCGTAGCAAAATGTGAATTGTTGGTAGGACCATTAACAACAGTTTAGACTTTGTAACGCTGACACGCTTCTAATTTGACTAGTACTTTTTTTAAATAAATCCGTGGACCGTTATTTGAAAACAGAAAGCACTTTGGAAGCTGAAGTACCGGAAAAATAAATTTATGTATTCTCTCACTCTTTGAACCACAACTACCTATTAAGAGGACCATAGATAATTTGGATATTTAATAATTTTTCAATACTCATTTAGCAAGAATAAAAATTAGAGAGGCAACAATTCTAGACAAGATTGAGTCTACTGTCTCAACAGTCCAAGCTGTTAATGTCATTACTTTCTGCATTCATAATTGGAAGTAAAAATCTATCTCTTTAACCTTGTGTAATAAAATGATATTTTGAATGCTTTTGGCGCAGCTATGAATTTTATGGGCAAGTCTATTAATAGTTGCATACCTTTAATGCTTTTACCAAGTGTAGTTTCCCTTTAATTTTTTTATTTGTCGTGTTTCCATTTTCATCCTTTCATTAATTATCTTCGTCATTTTTGTGTCTTGAAACAGTTTGCCAATTTATGAGCATTTTTTATTTTGTCTCAATAAATTACTACAAGGATGTCTGGTTGTAGCATCTGGTGACTCCAGTGACAATCACCCTGGTAGTTGACCAATAGTATCTGATGGCTACCTGCGCCGTAGGTAGAGTGTTTGATCATGGTGCCATAGCATATTGTGGCAGTAGACAGTTTGAGGACAGTTGTCAGGGCATAGCATTTGGTAGTTACCTATCCTGGAAGTTGGTGGCTGGGAAGTCCAGCCATAGTATTTTGCCATGGCTTGGCAATGATAGAGCAGGTAGTCTTGGCATAGTATCTGGAAAATCCTGGTTGGCCGATACACAGACTCTGGAAGAGAAAGGCAAAGCTATCCTAGCAATAGCTTTCCTATCTACTATATCAGCTCATGAGTTTTATGAGAATATTAACCTTTTCTAGCTACCATATCAGCTCATGAGTTTTATGAGAATATTGACCTTTCCTAGCTACCATATCAGCTCATGAGTTTTATGAGAATAGTGACCTTTCCTAGCTACCATATCAGCTCATGAGTTTTATGAGAATATTAACCTTTTCTAGCTACCATATCAGCTCATGAGTTTTATGAGAATATTGACCTTTCCTAGCTACCATATCAGCTCATGAGTTTTATGAGAATAGTGACCTTTCCTAGCTACCATATCAGCTCATGAGTTTTATGAGAATATTACCCTTTCCTAGCTACCATATCAGCTCATGAGTTTTATGAGAATATTGACCTTTCCTAGCTACCATATCAGCTCATGAGTTTTATGAGAATAGTGACCTTTCCTAGCTACCATATCAGCTCATGAGTTTTATCAGAATATTACCCTTTCCTAGCTACCATATCAGCTCATGAGTTTTATGAGAATAGTGACCTTTCCTAGCTACCATATCAGCTCATGAGTTTTATGAGAATATTACCCTTTCCTAGCTACCATATCAGCTCATGAGTTTTATGAGGATAGTGACCTTTCCTAGCTACCATATCAGCTCATGAGTTTTATGAGAATGTTACCCTTTCCTAGTTACCATATCAGCTCATGAGTTTTATGAGAATATTGACCTTTCCTAGCTACCATATCAGCTCATGAGTTTTATGAGAATAGTGACCTTTCCTAGCTACCATATCAGCTCATGAGTTTTATGAGAATATTACCCTTTCCTAGTTACCATATCAGCTCATGAGTTTTAAGAGAATAGTGACCCTTCCTAGCTACCATATCAGCTCATGAGTTTTATGAGAATAGTGACCCTTCCTAGCTACCATATCAACTCATGAGTTTTATGAGAATATTAACCTTTCCTAGCTACCATATCAGCTCATGGGTTTTATGTGAATATTGACTTTTCCTAGTTACCATATCAGCTCATGAGTTTCATGAGATTATTGACTTTTCCTAGATACCATATCAGCTCATAAGTTTAATGTGAATATTGACCTTTCCTAGCTACCATATCAGCTCATGAGTTTTATGAGAATAGTGACCCTTCCTAGCTACCATATCAACTCATGAGTTTTATGAGAATATTGACCATTTCTAGATACCATATCAGCTCATGAGTTTTATGAGAATATTGACCATTTCTAGATACCATATCAGCTCATGAGTTTTATGAGAATATTGACCTTTCCTAGCTACCATATCAGCTCATGGGTTTTATGGGAATATTGACCTCTCCTAGTTACCATATCAGCTCATGAGTTTATGGGAATATTGACCTTTCCTAGATACTATATCAGCTCATGAGTTTTCTGAGAATATTGACCTTTCCTAGCTACCATATCAGCTCATGGGTTTTATGAGAATATTGACCTTTCCTAGCTATCATATCAGCTCATGAGTTTTAAGAGAATAGTGACCCTTCCTAGCTACCATATCAACTCATGAGTTTTATGAGAATATTGACCATTTCTAGATACCATATCAGCTCATGAGTTTCATGAGAATATTGACTTTTCCTAGATACCATATCAGCTCATGAGTTTTATGGGAATATTGACCTTTCCTAGATACCATATCAGCTCATGAGTTTTATGAGAATATTGAATATCTATAATAAAAACATAATTAAACTGTCTGGTGAATTAGTTTAAAAGAACAAATAGGTGCTACTTATGACATGTATATCTTTCATAAACACATGTCAAGTGCCTATTAGTAGAATTAGTTGTGACTCATTCTATAAATTAGTTCTGTTATGCCGTTTTAAATCGGTACACCTATTATAGCGGGTAAAACATATATTAGGAAGGTAAACAACACTCAGGAAGTACTTGTTCATGGTAATTTGTTTTAGTTTGAGGAATATGAAGTCATTGAGAATATTCAATGTTGATGACAGCAATTTTGAAGTTGTTCCTGAGGCTGTCACTGAGCTGAGCTCACTTGAAGAACTACACATGTCTTCATGCAATATAACACAACTCCCAAAGAGGTATGTCAAAAAATTAGCACACCCACTCCATTATTTCTTGAGAAAGTACTGTCTCCACCCCTCTGTCATTCAAAATCTGTTGTGATAGAATTTCATGATTTCTTTTAGAAACATACATACAATGAATTTAGGCTTTTTAAATATTAGTGAAATAATGTGCTGAGTTGTAAAGTTTAATTAAACTTTAACAAGATACAAATTAGCAACATACAAATTAATAAGATATAAAATTTTGGTTTCATAACTATAAACTGTTGAAACTCTTGGAGGTTGCTACAATTTTAATTGTTTTTTTTTTATAAAAATAACTTGCAACATTATTTTAAAACGAACTCCCAAGTTTGAAGCTTAAGCCTTGCAAGAGATAATATTTTAATATATCAGTAATGTTTATCCTGAGTACTGTCCAGTTATGGTGTGGGTAGATAAAGGTAAATAATATGAAGTAATGGTGTAAGTAAATAAGTAAGTACCATGTTGGCACTGTAAGTTGGGTGATTCGGTGTAACTATCAAAGTAGTAGAGTCTGAGATAATAATGTAGGTACAAATGTAAATACCTAAATCTACTCTCATGATAACCAATCAATTTGAAGGACTGTGACTGGTAAAAATGTGTTAATCTGTGAAGTCAGTTGTAACTTGTTCTGTTATGTACATATTCTATTGAAAATTTAAATCTTGACAGCTCTGACAGGTGCAAAAGAACAATACAGAAGATAAAGTACACCTAATAAGTCCTTTTCCATGTTATTTATGTTTATTTATTTTATGTTATTTATTTTAGGTTGGGCAATATGAAGTCACTGAGAATATTGCAACTTCATGGCAACAATATTGAAGTTGTTCCTGAGGCTATCACTGAGCTTAGTTCACTTGAAGAACTGAAAATTTCCTGCTGCAAGATAAGACAACTACCAGATAGGTATGTCAATAGATTAGTAGGGCTTCGCTACTAACTTTTGAAACAATTGTTTCTGCTCCTCTGTTATTCATCATCTGCTGATGCGATAAAAACTCACGAGTTGAATTCAAGTCACAATCTACATATATAAATCTCAAAGTTTGTCTGTCACTGTTTGTCGTCTGTCTGTCACTGTTCGTTTGTCGTCTGTCTGTCACTGTTCGTTTGTCGTCTGTCTAGATTTAGCGAATTAAATCTAGGAATGAAAAATGTGCTAGTAGTGGATTTGAACTCGTCATGAATGCAACCAAAAGTTGGTAAACACCCACACCTGACCGCAAGACTAATCACCTACTCTTACCATTTCCATTGTTCTTACCATGTACTGTATACTGTATATCCTTTTTACGACTGCACATGCTAAATTAGTAATTAATACAGTGTGTTCGGGTCACAATGCCCTTGTTAAGATATTTTTCACATTACTACATGGATTATGAAGTTTTTCCGTCTTTCCATTCAAGGATGAAATTACCTTTTGCATTTGTTATTTTTTTGAAAGTTAATTTTTTTACCATTGCATATTTTTTTGATTTGTAATTTTGAAATGTGCAATTTCAAATGTGCCGTTTCATTCATATTTTTGGTTTTGGTAAATCTGTAAAAGTTAAATGCTTTTCACGTGGACAGTTGTATTATTTGAAGTAAGAATTGCCTCTACATTCTCTCTCCATTCAAGTATCAGACAAAGAAGGTCTGATATCTCTTTTTTCGTTTGTACCAGTATCAAGAGGTACCAGTATCAAGAGGTACCAGCATCGTCCATCAAAACTTTGAATGCAATGAGCTTCTGCTGCAACAGTAACCTTTTTATACACAAATAATAATACATTCACCTAATAATATCATAAGATGTAATGACACAATGTAATGAAATGTAATGTATTTTATATATTGATATAGAGTAGGTTTTAGTACCTACAGTCAAATTAGGAAATGAGCAAACTTATAAAATAGTTCTCAGTGTGTTAAAGTTTCAATAAATCTTAACAAAATACAATTTGTTAGTAGCTTCCCTACAAACGGTTTCAATTTTGTAATGGTGACATAATTCTACAATGATTCTGTAATTATTGTAATTACTGCATGTGTAATTTGACTTACAGTTTTTAAAAATGAATTAAGGGATGTTGTTTGAAATCAAAAAGTACTTGGGAAGCTCAAGTACTTACTCAGACAGAATAAACTTATGTATGTGCTTTTTGGAACAACTACTTATTAAGAGGACTATAAATAATTTAAATATTTATAATCTAAATCTTAAATATTTAATTTAAATACTTTGTCTAGACTTCTAAGTGGCAGGTTCGAAGGACTGTGAACGGCTTGGTAAAGTAATATAGAGAAAGGCTTGATGCTGATCTTGTTTGTTAGCATTCCAGCTAACTTTTGTTAGCTGTGTAGCTTTAGTAGTAGCTAGTTCCCTAGATAAAAGAGTCTTTTGCTACATTGATTTGCCAGAATAAATCTACACGAACCAAAGGGCACAGTTTAGGAGTTAACTAATGACTCAGCTGTGCCAGCTCTGGTGTGTGGAGAAGTTGCACACTACCCCATACCACCCTCAGGCAAATGGAATAGTGGAGCACGATAATCGGCAACTGGGCCACTCACTCAAAGCACTGCAGCTAAACAGAGGCCAAGAGGAATGGGATGTGTTGCTCTCCAGCAGATGAGGGTGTCCCAGGATACACCACATTTAGCCTAAGGGGATACAACACATTTAGTCACAGGGGATACAACACATTTAGCCACAGGGGAAACAACACATTTAGCCACAGGGGAAACAACACATTTAGCCACAGGGGAAATAACACATTTAGCCACAGGGGAAATAACACATTTAGCCACAGGGGAGATACAACACATTTAGCCACAGGGGAAATAACACATTTAGCCACAGGAGATACAACACATTTAGCCACAAGAGATACAACACATTTAGCCACAGGAGATACACTACATTTAGCCACAGAGAATACAACACATTTAGCCACAGGGGATACAACACATTAAGCCACAGGAGAAACAACACATTTAGCCACAGGAGAAACAACACATTTAGCCACAGGAGAAACAACACATTTAGCCACAGGAGAAACAACACATTTAGCCACAGGAGAAACAACACATTTAGCCACAGGAGAAACAACACATTTAGCCACAGGAGAAACAACACATGTGTTAAAGTTTAGATCAAAGCTGCGCCTGCTAATTCTGCTAGTCTTCCATCCTTCACCTATGGAATCTCAGCTGTCTCATGAGTCTGTGGTGGAGTTACTCAAAAGACTAGAGAAGCTACACACTACCCTCCGACAGCCACAGATGAAAATCAGGCAAGAAGACAGAGGTGCTACCTATCTACTCTCTTGGTAACTGGGTTTGGATGGTAAATTAGCCGCGGAAGAGGGGAGGCAATCCCAAGTTGCAAGCCAAATTTGGTGCCATACCCACCCAAGCTGTAGTACCAAATAGTGTTCCAGATATATCTATATAATAGTTTGGCCCAACTACACACATCTGGTAGAGCGACATGGACAATCCCCAATCCAAAGTGAAGGTAAGTTAAAGCCTTACCAGCTGAGGCCTATAGAAGCAGGTGAGGAGGAGTTGTTAGACGGCCTTCTAGACTTGGACAAAGAACCTTTGGTCATGTGTCAGAGCATTGACATGGCAGAATCAGACGAGGCAGTGGGCCCTTCTATTGAGGAGAATCGAAAAAACATGGAGTGTCTCGATCAGGCTGACGCCGTGAGCGATCCTGCTTTTAAACTGGGCATACTCTTGTCGAATCACACTTGGTTGGCACTCGGACTTTTACCTATACATACGTGCAATAAAACATTGCACCGGCACATACACATGCATGCTTCTTCAAGCAATAAGTTGGAAAGATATCTGTAAATTGCCAGATAACCTTGAGTATTACATAATAAGTCTATTATATACATACAGCTGAACTAAAGTTGAAGATACAATATAAGAAAGTGAGAAAACTGATGCCAACCATATTATACATGTATACTTATATACATGCACAGTCGGTGATTGGTAGTAGTGAACTAAGTATAATGGATGAAATTTGTTTAGCGAAAAGAAAAATACAAGAAAGTTGATGTTTGGCATGTCTTACCTTCAAGTAGGTCCAAAGGTGTTACTGATTATCAAGTAGTAAGTAAGTCAGGAATTACTACTTCTTTTTATAGCAATAGTAAACTAATGTAATGGATGAAATTTGTTTACCGAAGTTTCAAGTCGTAGCAAAAAAAAAGGGTAAATGACATTAAATACTTCAGGAAACAAAAAACTGATGTCAATCATATCTGACATGCCTTCAACCATTATTACTGCGTTGATAGGTAACTTATTATGTTCTGATTTAATACGAAAATAACCATGATATGGTTACTCAAAAACCAGATTGCTGTATACTGGCACAGTGAATTTGATGATTTGCTGTAACGTACTGCCATTTAAAAATAAATAGAATTCATGTTACCCTGGTGGTAATCATGACAATTTTAAACTATTCAAGACCATCGGTGACAATAGCAGAATGTAAACTTTTCATCACAGCATTGGTAGATTTTTTGTGTATATTAAAAGGTTAGTGTCTCAATTTAGAAAATTTAGAATTGTGTTAAATTCTTTGTTATCAAATATTTGATGCATTTTGAGAATAGTCTGGAAAAATTGACCTTTCTTAGCTACCATATCATCTCATGAGTTTTATGAGAATATTAACCTTTCCTAGCTACCATATCAGCTCATGAGTTTTATGATATTATAGACCTTTTTTAGCTACGATATCAGCTAATGAGTTTCATGAGAATATTGACCTTTCCCAGCTACCATATCAGCTCCTGAGTTATATGAGAATATTGACCTTTCCTAGCTATCATATCAGCTCATGAGTTTCATGAAAATATTGACCTTTTCCAGCTACCATATCAGCTTATGAGTTTTATGAGAATATTAAGCTTTCCTAGCTACCATATCAGTTTTGTGAGAATATTGATCTTTCCTAGCTACCATATCAGCTCATGAGTTTCATGAGAATATTGAATATCTGTAATAAAAGACATAATTAAACGGTCTGGTGGATTAATTTTGAAGAACAAATAGGTCCTACTTATGTTATGTATCTTTATGATATGCACATTTCAAGGTGCTTATCTGTGAAATTAATTGTAACTTGTTCTATTAATGAACCCTGTTATGCAAGTTAAAATCTTGACAGCTGTGACAGGTACAATATGAATGTAAACTACACTCAGTAAGTACTTGTTCATGCTAATTTATTTTAGGTTGGGCAATATGAAGTCACTGAGAGTATTGAACCTTAATGACAACAATATTGAAGTTGTTCCTGAGGCTGTCACTGAGCTGAGCTCACTTGAAAAACTATGCATGTCTAGGTGCAAGATAAGGCAACTCCCACACAGGTATGTCAGTAGATTGGTAGGGGTTTTTCTACTAATTCTTGAAACGTTCTCTAAAGGTTTGCAAAAAGTCAAATTTTACCAAACATCCATTTTGCGATGGCCCTTCGAAAGCAAGGAACAGCGTGGTAACCTTCCGATAAATTTAAAGTAAACTCGGTAAAATTGATTTTGGTTAAACCGCTCAGGAGAAAAAGATGTCTTTTTTCTAAGCGTTTTATCCGCAGTCAAGTTTTGCCAATTTTAAGCTGAGAGCATCCTGGCAGTCACATCACTTAAAACAACAAACAAATCTCAAGTGATAGAAAAGTATCTATACTTTCTGATAAAAAATTTTAAACTTCACACGAGAGGCCCTTTAACTTGCTACAAGCAATCTATGTTTTTGATTTATATATAGTTTGTATATGTACATGTATCTACTGATAAATACATGCACTTGTGACACTGCTCTGATAACCTGAACGCTCTGATAACTCAAACACTTTCGCTCGGTCCTGTGAAGTTTGAGTTATCCAAGTTTCACTCTATACATACAGTGAAATTAGGTTTTGCACACACTAATTACTGTAAAGCCTCTAATTAAAAACTATCTTTGTTTGAACGCCTCCTCTATTTGACTGCCAGTAGTATGTAGAGAGCAGATCTACACAAAAAAGTGACGGATCCAGCGGGGGGATAGAAAAAGGGGGTTGCGAATTAAATTGGCTAGGGGTGTAGATTGAATTGCGTGGAGTTGAATGAGATGTTGGGGTTTGGGGGGAAATTGTGGTGTAGAGTAGGGGGTTGAATTCGAGGGGGTATGGATCCGCTCCCGGCGTAATCGGCGGATTATCTGTGGATGAGTCATCCGATTAGTGGGGGATGAGTCATCCGATTAAACGTGGATTATCGCGGGATTAGTCGGGGGAATCGTTGCGGATTAGTCGGCCGAATCGTCGCGGATTATCGGTGGATTAGTGGGGGGTGAATATCTGGGACATCGAGGGCTGGTTGGTTTTCCGGAGTGGATCTCGCGGATTATCGAGGAGAGCGAGAGATTACCGGATGAGTGAGGGGGTTAATATCTGGGACACCGAGGGGTTGATTTTCCGGAGATTGTTATATATTTGAAACATTGAATATATATGAGAAAGTGTTTACGTACAAAGTTATTTTTTGAAGATTTGATGATTTTGTAATGTTGAAGCTCTTGAATGGTTAAGAATTTTAAGGAATTTATTTTCGGTTTTTTTGTATTTTTTTGTATGTAAGATTGAAATTTGTTGGAGAAATTAATATGTTGAATGAAAGATCAGTTTTATTACAAAATTATTCACTTTAAAAGATATATTTATATGTATTATTCATTATTTCCATCATCATTTTGTTTCAATAAAAATAAAATAGTTTATGTTTAACTTGAAATATATGAAAATGTTCAAGTAGATAGGTCACAATAAAGATAATATAGTATAAATGCAACATTGAATATATATATGAGAAAATGTTCATGTACAATCTTTATAACGAAGTTTGTATCGAGTTGTTTATCATTCACTCATCGTCATCGGAAATATCTATGATAGCAGATTCCTTTTTGCATTGTGAACTCTCGTAAAAACTGCTTGCTTCTTCATATCCCATGACTACTACATCGTAGTATTCGCGAGTATTGTGAGATGTTACTAGTCCCTTGTATATAATGATACCCGGATAATTTTCTTTCAACGAAAGGGCATATCTCGAAGGCATCGTTAAAGTTCCTTGAACTTCCTCTCCATCAACTTTGGTTGAAAATGCTACAGTTGGTACCACATTCACCTTGCCTTCAGCATCTTTGTATTCACTTGTTCCAACATTGTGATAGTAGAAAATAGATGGTGCTTTGAACTCCTTGAGATGACGACTCTCGAAAAGTTGTATAAGTTTTTCAAGTCTCTTCGTTCTCAGATTGGCTAGAGTGCGTTTCATTTCCAAGGGAGTTGAGGTTCCTTCTGTTACTCGTCTTAAGTCATGGTAACTTCCCTGTCCATTACTCTTAGGTTTTAATCCAAGATATACCATAATACTTGGATAAGACAGCGATTCATCTAAAAATCGTTTTGGAGCAAATACACCAGTAGATTTACTAATCCCATTTTCCACATAGTTGGAGTGAATGATACAGCACGCTCCATGGATCGAATGAGCTTCTTCCGTTTTTGTCACCTCCATAATCAATCCTACTGAAAGGTCTGTCATTTTCTGCAGTGATTTTGCTTCCATTAAAGTATCCTTACTTAATGTTCTTAACTTGTCTGCCATATCTTTTGCCCTTTGCTCCAAATTCGTTACGATTTGGTCGGATGTCTTCTTCTTCGTTGGAGGAGTCCTGTTAGAAAGAGTTACAGGTGAAATTTTCTTTTTCGACATCTTCACTGAACTATTCGATCCAGGTTTTATCACTCCAGATTGAGTATTATCCTCCATAGTTGTGTAGTGTGATAATTCTCTGAGATTGAATGAAGAATTGATATCGTTTTAGTAAAATTCTGCTGGTTATATACAATTCTCCTCATCAAATGATTAATGAGTTTTGATAAATTTAGCTGCATCATCCATAATATCAGAAGACTTTTCGCGAAATTGAAAAACGCGAAATTCAATTTCGCGGAAGTTGACTATATAATACAGTCAAACATGGATAACTCGAACTTCAAGGGACCGAGCAAAAGTGTTCGAATTATCAGAGCATTCAAGTTATCAGAGCACTGTCACAAGTCCATATATTTACTTATTTATTAGTAGATACATGTACATATACAAACTATAATATAAATCAAAAGTACAAATGGCTTGTTTCAAATTAAATGCTTCTAATGTAAAGTTTAAAACGTTTTCATGAAAAAGTATAGAGATTTTTCTATCACTTGAGAATGGTTTGTTGTTTGAGGTGATGTTATTGCCAGGACGTTTTTCAGATTGACATTGGCAAAACTTGATCGTTGTTGAAATGCTCAAAAGAAAAGACATTTTTTTCTTTTGGGGTTTTACCCACGATCAATTTTGCCGTTTTTTCTTGAAGTTTATGCAGATTACCTTACTTTACCTGGGATTCGTTAAGAGCAACACTCCGAGGCAGTTCAATTAGAAGTTTTACGAGGTTTTACGGTACATTCTATATCACTCACGCTTTTTTAATAGATACTTATTGAATGTACACACGTATTCTGTGTTTAGGTCAAACGATGAATAGTTTTTTGTAGCTCAGACAACGTATACGTTTAATTACAACATTTTTTAAGACGTTTTAAACATTCAACATTCCGACATTGACTCAACACGGAATCAACGTCGGAAAACTATTCATCACGGGCTAGCCGAGTCACGCACTCAAGGATTTTCGCCACGCACATACAAAACAACATGCGATTTTTGTTTTGTATGTGCGTGGCGAAAATTCTTGCGCGCGTGACCCGGCTAACCCGTGCTATTCATCGTATCGCAGTATAAATCAAATTTCACCAAACTTTTAGAAAAGTCGTTGACAAAAATATTTTGCCGATGGTGGTAATAACGACGCTTATGAATTACGAAAAGATGAGGTTTACCTCTATGGCTTTGAATAAAGTGATTTTCTAAAGCGAAAACAACCGTTTCGGTAGCTGTTGGGCAAAAAAACAGTTCGAATTAACAGTGTTGAGTTCGAGTTATCTATAGCAATTTATCATTACGTGGGAACGGACCAAAGGAAATGTTCGAATTAACCATGTGTTCGAGCTATCCGTGGACGAGTTATCCATGTTTGACTGTATATATAATGTGTAATTTCGCGAAATCCAATTTCGCGAAAGTTGACTATATAATATATATAATGTGTAATTTCGCGAAATCCAATTTCGCGAAATTCACTTTCGCGAAACTCAATTTCGCGAAAGTTGACTATATAATATATATAATGTATAATTTCGCGAAATCCAATTTCGCGAAATTCACTTTCGCGAAATTCAATTTCGCGAAAGTTGACTATATAATATATAATGTGTAATTTCGCAAAATCCAATTTCGTGAAATTCAATTTCGCGAAAGTTGACTATATAATATATATAATGTGTAATTTCGCGAAATCCAATTTCGCGAAATTCACTTTTCGCGAAATTCAATTTCGCGAAAGTTGACTATATAATATATATATATTGTGTAATTTCGCGAAATCCAATTTCACGAAATTCACTTTCGCGAAATTCAATTTTCGCGAAAGTTGAGTGAGACAAGATGGATTAGAAGTGATTTATAGCTTTTGTCCGGGTTCCACCTCCTTGAACTTGACTAGTATAAATACAGCCAAGTTTGATGGGCTCACCATTATCGAGACTTTTTTTTTTCCTGGAGTTATTATACATGAAATTCTCAGAACTTCGAACTATTTCTATACCTAACTGGATTATATATCTCACAAAAGTTAGGATTAATTCTACAATTTGGATATCTACGTATAATCTTCTCTCAGAACTTTGGATTATCTCTGTTTCACCGGATTATATATCTCCGAAATTTGAATACAACAAGGAAATGTATCCGGCATTTTCCCATTCAGAAGGAGACTGGAGCAAATCTGATGAGGTAAGTTGATTTACAATAATTGGTGGAAAAAATTTTTTAATGAATGAATAAATGTAGAGAGAATAGTAAAATGAGATTTTTAATTCTTGGCAGCTGGAAATCTTCCTCAAAGATGTTCAAGCTTTCACGAGAGCATAATTTAATTTCATCGGAAAATTCTACTCCTTCCACTTCAATTGATAATAGAGAAAGAAGCAGAAGTAGGGAAAGAAGTGCATCATCCGTTTCAGCTAATAAATATATCTGCTTAGAATGTTCGACTTCATTTAACACCACTTCATGGAATAATTCTCAATATACTGATTACTCATGATGATCCCTTACACTACATGGAACTAGCAAGCCTACTAGTTTAATCTATTTAAAGGATCCATGGCTGCTTTACCACTTCATGGAATAATTCTCAATATACTGATTACTCATGATGATCCCTCACAGTGCATGGAACTAGCAAGTCTACTAGTTTAATCTATTTAAAGGATCCATGGGTGCTTTACCACTTCATGGAATAATTCTCAATATACTGATTACTCATGATGATCTCTCACAGTGCATGGAACTAGCAAGTCTACTAGTTTAATCTAATTAAAGGATCTATGGGTGCTTTACCACTTCATGGAATAACTCTCAATATACTGATTACTCATGATGATCTCTCACAGTGCATGGAACTAGCAAGTCTTCTAGTTTAATCTAATTAAAGGATCTATGAGTCCTTACCACTTCATGGAATAATTCTCAATATACTGATTACTCATGATGATCTCTCACAGTGCATGGTACTAGCAAGTCTACTAGTTTAATTTAATTAAAGGATCCATGGGTGCTTTACCGCTTCATGGAATAATTCTCAATATACTGATTACTCATGATGATCTCTCACAGTGCATGGAACTAGCAAGTCTACTAGTTTAATCTAATTAAAGGATCCATGGGAGCTTTACCACTTCATGGAATAATTCTCAATATACTGATTACTCATGATGATCTCTCACGGTGCATGGAACTAGCAAGTGTACTAGTTTAATCTAATTAAAGGATCCATGGGAGCTTTACCACTTCATGGAATAATTCTCAATATACTGATTACTCATGATGATCTCTCACAGTGCATGGAACTAGCAAGTGTACTAGTTTAATCTAATTAAAGGATCTATGGGTGCTTTACCGCTTCATGGAATAATTCTCAATATACTGATTACTCATGATGATCTCTCACAGTGCATGGTACTAGCAAGTCTACTAGTTTAATTTAATTAAAGGATCCATGGGTGCTTTACCGCTTCATGGAATAATTCTCAATATACTGATTACTCATGATGTTCTCTCACAGTGCATGGAACTAGCAAGTCTACTAGTTTAATCTAATTAAAGGATCCATGGGTGCTTTACCACTTCATGGAATAATTCTCAATATACTGATTACTCATGATGATCTCTCACAGTGCATGGTACTAGCAAGTCTACTAGTTTAATTTAATTAAAGGATCCATGGGTGCTTTACCGCTTCATGGAATAATTCTCAATATACTGATTACTCATGATGTTCTCTCACAGTGCATGGAACTAGCAAGTCTACTAGTTTAATCTAATTAAAGGATCCATGGGTGCTTTACCACTTCATGGAATAATTCTCAATATACTGATTACTCATGATGATCTCTCACAGTGCATGGAACTAGCAAGTGTACTAGTTTAATCTAATTAAAGGATCTATGGGTGCTTTACCACTTCATGGAATAATTCTCAATATACTGATTACTCATGATGATCTCTCACAGTGCATGGAACTAGCAAGTGTACTAGTTTAATCTAATTAAAGGATCTATGGGTGCTTTACCACTTCATGGAATAATTCTCAATATACTGATTACTCATGATGATCCCTCACAGTGCATGGAACTAGCAAATCTACTAGTTTAATCTAATTAAAGGATACATGGGTGCTTTACACCTTCATGGAATAGTTCTCAATATACTGATTACTCATGATGATCTCTCACGGTGCATGGAACTAGCAAGTCTACTAGTTTAATCCAATTAAAGGATCCATGGGTGCTTTACCACTTCATGGAATAATTCTCAATATACTGATTACTCATGATGATCTCTCACAGTGCATGGAACTAGCGAGTCTACTAGTTTAATCTAATTAAAAGATCCATGGGTGCTTTACCACTTCATGGAATAATTCTCAATATACTGATTACTCATGATGATATCTCACGGTGCATGGAACTAGCAAGTCTACTAGTTTAATCTAATTAAAGGATCTATGGGTGCTTTACCACTTTATGGAATAGTTCTCAATATACTGATTACTCATGATGATCTCTCACGGTGCATGGAACTAGCAAGTCTACTAGTTTAATTTAATTAAAGGATCCATGGGTGCTTTACCACTTCATGGAATAATTCTCAATATACTGATTACTCATGATGATCTCTCACACTGCATGGAACTAGCAAGTCTACTAGTTTAATCCAATTAAAGGATCTATGGGTGCTTTACCACTTCATGGAATAATTCTCAATATACTGATTACTCATGATGATCTCTCACGGTGCATGGAACTAGCAAGTGTACTAGTTTAATCTAATTAAAGGATCTATGGGTGCTTTACCACTTCATGGAATAATTCTCAATATACTGATTACTCATGATGATCTCTCACGGTGCATGGAACTAGCAAGTCTACTAGTTTAATCCAATTAAAGGATCCTTGGGTGCTTTACCACTTCATGGAATAATTCTCAATATACTGATTACTCATGATGATCTCTCACGGTGCATGGAACTAGCAAGTCTACTAGTTTAATCCAATTAAAGGATCCATGGGTGCTTTACCACTTCATGGAATAATTCTCAATATACTGATTACTCATGATGATCTCTCAACTTCGAAAATCAAAAAAAAAATTGTGTTGTATATAGACTTCGTAGTGAGAGTAACTGAATCTTTTGTAAATTTATTCCAATCAACATTTTAAAACATTGAGAATTGTACAATCAACCGAATCTTTCTTAGATTCATCTCATGCGAAATTGCAAAATATTGTAAGTTATACAAAACTTATATTCGGTAAATCATCCGTTAATAGTAAATTCAATCCTGTACGATATAACAACATATAATCACTATAAAATTCAATCATATTAACAATTCCTTCACCAAAATTATATCACCGAACAGTTTCCTCAAGTAATCAATGTCCTGATATACAGAGATTGTAATCCTTGCTTATTTTCTCTCTAAATTCCTTCAGATTGCAGGCTCCATCAATCTTAAATAGTTTCAATTCTGAAGAAGACCTAGACTCCTTATAAATCTCATTTCGATCCAAGATCATGAGAGCTGGTACGCTCCATTGAAACGATGAGGAAATGTTATACATTTGAGGATTGATGATTGAACATAATGTCACACGCTCCCCCTTGCGCTCGATAACGAATTGCAAAGCAATCTCATTATTGTTATTTTCGTCAGTCTTATTTGCTTGTATTACTTCTAAAGAGGCTGGAATATCCAACTCTTTTAGATCAACCCATTTCCATGGTTCTTGCACGTTCTCGGTTTTAAAAACTGTTGAAGTGGGTGACGATGTTTTCTTCACACCTTCCGTATAACTATCCTCGGTTTCAAATAACCGCTTTACTACCGAACTTTTCCTGAGTGAACTTCGTAATAACATAGGTTTATTTGATCTAGACTTGGTTGGTCTTCTACATCGTCTTTGTTTTATATTCAATTGGGATATTCTTTCAGAAATATTGTCGAATTTCATAGTACGTGAAGTTGAGTCCTCGGAAGCTCCAATAACATTCAGCACTGACTAGTAACGTATCGTGAATTTATATATTTTCTTTTTAAAAAGTGGTGGATCCATAACAGTGGTGGATAATTTTCAGAAATTTATGAAGTTTACAATCGAAGTGAATAATAAGAGGTTCTTACTTTAACCGAATTATCTAATCCGTCTGTAAACCCTATCGAGAATATCGAGCTCCAACCGCGAAATTCAATTTCGCGAAATTACACATTATATATATTATATAGTCAACTTTCGCGAAATTACACATTATATGTTATATAGTCAACTTTCGCGAAATTGAATTTCGCGAAAGTGAATTTCGCATTTGAATTTTTTTGTAACATTTATAGTTTATATTTTATAATAAAAACTTATCTCTCATTCAACCAAATATATAACATTCTCCGGAAAATCAACCCCTCGGTGTCCCAGATATTAACCCCCTCACTCATCCGGTAATCTCTCGCTCTCCTCGATAATCCGCGAGATCCACTCCGGAAAACCAACCAGCCCTCGATGTCCCAGATATTCACCCCCCACTAATCCACCGATAATCCGCGACGATTCGGCCGACTAATCCGCAACGATTCCCCCGACTAATCCCGCGATAATCCACGTTTAATCGGATGACTCATCCCCCACTAATCGGATGACTCATCCACAGATAATCCGCCGATTACGCCGGGAGCGGATCCATACCCCCTCGAATTCAACCCCCTACTCTACACCACAATTTCTCCCCAAACCCCAACATCTCATTCAACTCCACGCAATTCAATCTACACCCCTAGCCAATTTAATTCGCAACCCCCTTTTTCTATCCCCCCGCTGGATCCGTCACTTTTTTGTGTAGATCTGCTCTCTACATACTACTACTGCCACTTCTATTTGACCGCCACCTCTATTTGACCGGCACCACTATTTGACCGCCACCTCTATTTGACCGCTACCTCTATCTGACCGCCACCTCTATCTGACTGCCACCTTTATTTGACCGCCACCTCTATCTGACCGCCACCTTTATTTGACCGCCACCTTTATTTGACTGCCACTATAGGGAAAGGGTTGAAAAATAGCACAATGGTGTTCAAATAAAGGTTTTGCTGTAAATAATGTGCAGAGTTTTCAAATTTAATTAAATGTTAACCAATTACAAAGTGGTTGTAGCATCATTTCAAACAATTGTTTTTTATTCTTGAAAAAATAACTTGCAACATTATTTTACAACAGACAGCATTTTGGAAGCTGAAACATTGCAAAAGATGATAACTTAATATATCAGTAATGTTTATCCTGAGTATTGCCCTGCTATGATGAGGGTAAATAAGATGTAAATAAACTTAAGTGATGCTGTAAGTAAAGAAGTAAGTACCATCTGTCAGGTTTATTGGTTGGTTAGGTGTAAGTATTAAAATAGTATAGTGTAAGATAATAGTGTAGGTACAAATGTAGATACCTAAATCTACTCTCATAATAACCAATCAATTTGAAGGACTGTGACTGGTAAAAAAGTGTCTATCAGTGAAATCAGTTGTAACTTGTTATTCTATGTACATATTTTATGCAAGTTTAAATCTTGACAGCTCTGACAGTTACAAAAGTTACAATATATAGGTGAACTACACTCAGTAAGTACTTGTTCACGGTAATTTATTTTAGGTTGGGCAATATGAAGTCACTGAGAATACTGAACCTTAATGACAACAATATTGAAGTTGTCCCTGAGGCTGTCACTGAGCTGATTTCACTTGAAGAGTTAAACGTTTTTAGGTGCAAGATAAGACAACTCCCGAAGAGGTATATCAACATATTAGTAGGGCTACTCTACTAATTCTTGAAACTTCACTGTCTCCACACCTCTGTTATTCAACATTTGATGCAATAGAAACTCCTGAGTTGAGTTAAAATTATTATAATAATATCATAAGTTGTAATAATATTTGGTATCTTATATATTGATACTAGCTGTGCCTCCTGGTGTTGCCGGGTATTAAAAATCAGCTTATAAACAATAAGAAGTGATGAGAGTTGCCTACAACTGGCTATTAGCCTGACACATTGCCAATGGAAAATGGTGTTAAAAATCAACTTATAAACAGTGAGAAGTAATAAGAGTTGCCTGTCACTTGCTATTAGCCTGACACATTGCCAATGGAAAATTTCAGTAAGCTTGGTAATAAGCGCTAGGCTTCTAATGACGGTACGGCATGAAGTTGCGTCAGCATTGTCCAGCTACGATATTCTAATAATAGCTATAGCTGAAGGGACACACATACTTTCACATTTATATATATAGATAGAGTAGGTTTTAACATGCTCATCGAAATTAGGAAATGAGAAAATTTATAAAATAATTTGCAGATTTATAAAGTTTAATTAAATTTTAACTAAATACAAGTTGTTGGTAGCATCACTACAAGCAGTTTAGATTTTGTAACAGTTCTAATCTGACTTACATACCCTAGGACACTTATGTATTCGCGGCATCTAACTTTCGCGTTTTCGCGGTGTAATCCTTTCGCGAAAATTTAATGAGCGAAACTAAACTATCATAATGAACGAGCGAAAACGGCGAAGTTAAACCATAACTGCCACGAACAACTTTTATCATGTTTACTAGGTAAATCAGACATGCTGATTCCGATTTTGTAATCAAAATAAAGATTAGGCCACTAACTTTCAGAGTAATGAAGAACTTTTTATAGCGTTTTAATATCGGTCTCGAAAACAACACGATCGGCATAACAAGCTCCGCCCATAAATACGTGACGTAACCTAGCTTTTTAGGAACAGAAGTTACGTAGGGATGTTTAGACCGATTTAGAATAATAGAGATGGGTGTTTTAAAATCCATTAATATCTAAATTCAGCCTTAAAAATAATATCAGTCTTTTCTGAAAGGTAGATAAGCTATTTAGCATTGCATATTTAAAAAGCGCAATAACAACGCTAGCTCGTGATAAAACCGCGCTTTTTGAGCTCATTTTTCTCGGCGTCCAGCCCATTTAAACGTCATGTAACAAGCTGCGAGCAATTTTAAATAGTTTATATCCCTTTCATAAAAAACTGAAACTATTTTACAGGCTGGATTTAGATAATAATGGGGTTTAAGACACCCATCTCTATTATTCTCAATCGGACTAAACATTCCCAACTTCCGTTTCTGAAAAAGCTAGGTTTCGTCACATATTTATGGGCGGAGCTTGTAATGCCGATTGTGTTGTTTTTGAAACGGATATTGAAACGCTTTAAAAAAGCCTAAATGACTTTGAAGGTTAGTGGACTAATCTTTATTTTGAGTACAAAATCGGAATCAGCGTGTCTGATTTACCTAGAAAATACGATAAAAGTTGTTCGTGACAGTTATGGTTTAAATAGCTTTGTTCATTGATATCCACAATAAAATCGTAATATTAGAAATGCAGGCAACTTTCGTCTGTGGTTAGGATAAATGGGAAATTTCTGGTAAACTCATTATAGCTAATACACCAACTGAGCAGCATGGCAAAGCAATATCAGTTTAGTCACCGAATTTGTAACTGGTGAGAATGAAAGTCTGGTAGGTGAAGTCGTAAAATTGAAGAATAATTATTGCAGTGATGAATTTTATTACCATCCAAAAACAATATCAACCCTCATCATGTCCAACCACATTATCTCTTTCACTGCCAATCATGTACAAATTCGTTACCGGCCTAGTGCCAGCCATTTTACCGAAATTGCCGATATTGCTTCATGATATGTATACAGTATTTTTCAAGTTCTACTTTAATTATCTGTATAATCACGAAAATATAAACTGGCTATTATGTCATCAGCAACTAATTACCTGTTTTATGACTCGCGCGGGGTAGTTAATGAACTCACAGAAAAATGTTCGTTTTCAGATAAGAAATTCTCAAACAAAAGTTTAAAATTGCTTCGTTGTTTTAGGCTGATTTTATAAAGAAATCTTCGGACAACACAGTCAATTTCATAAAACACTTAAAGACCGTGGGTTATGTGGTCAACAAATAATAAAATCAGGTTACCAGACAATTGCTGAGAAAGTCAGAAAATGCGTTTATGTCAGTGACCCCTAGAAAACGCATAAATGCGTTTATGGCAACGTAAGGGTTATACAGTTTTGGTTGGGAAGTTGGTTGTTACCTATCTATTTTCTTCTTTTTGGGATTAGAGTGTGAAAGTCACGGCAGGAGGGACCTAGACGTCATTGATAGTCTAAGAAACAAATGGCAGCAAGTGATCAAATTGAATTGTCGATCTCACCCACACATTTCAACCTGTGGTTTACAAATACGAACTATTCCCAAATTGAATTTTTTTCTAATTAGTGAACTGGACCTGAGGAATGTAATGTTTTTTCCACTGCATTTATTTTCACACCACTATATTTTCGCACTCATCAGAGCCACGAAATTAAGTTGCAGCGAAATTTTACTCTGTGTGCTACTCACGAAACTAAATACTAGCGAAATATAAGTGTCCTAGGGTAATTTTTAAATAAACCATGGCCATACCGTGGAGAGTACTTTGGAAGCGAAGGCATTGCAAAACATGACATATAAAGCTTCTAGCAATATTTTTAGCTTCGTTGCTGCCTCGTTATGACGATGGTAGAATGGCCAATCAGATATTACATAAATAAGTTACTCTAGCAAAGTAATTTTCATACCTAAAGTTGAAGAGATAATGAGCCGATATTGAGTTTTATTAAATGTATTCTTAAAATGTAGGTGTTAAAAGCAGTTTTTGGACTGGCAAAATAAGTTTATGTGAGGCTTCTTTGAACAACAGCTTATTAAAAGGGCTACAAATAATTTAAATATTTATTAAGTTTTCAATATTCATTTTGCAAGAAAAAAAGACTAAAATGGCAACACGCCTATGTTAGGCTGGCTCAGTTGCCTCAACAGTCTAAGCTGTTAATGCCATTGCTTCCTACATTCATGATTGGAAATAAAAAAATCTCTTTTATGATTACTTTTTGTATTAAAATGATATTTTTATCGATTTTGGCTCAGCTTTGAATTTCAATGGAGAAGTCGTTTAATATATGCACACCTTAATGGTTTTTACCGAGTGTAGTTTCTGTTTTGTTTCATATTTTGTTGTGTTTTCATTTTCATCCTACTCTTCATTATCTTCTTTTTCTGTCTTAAAAAAGGTTGCAAACAGATGAGCATCTTTTTATATTGTCTTAATAACTTACTATCAGGAGGTCTGGCCATAGAATCTATTGGCAGTTTACTCGAGGGCAATAATCCTGATAGTCTAGCTATAATACAATCCTACCTCGACATACCAGCCTTATTCGTTCTGGATCTGAGCTCGTATGTCAATTTATTCGTTTCTCAAAGCACTATTTCCTGTATGAAATAACTAAATACAAATGAATCCCGTACCATATTATGAAAAACTATATAAAAGTGGGATATTGCCGTGAACAAACGTGTTTAAATTAATGTAGTTTAGTACTTACACGAACAATGTTACAAATACCTATTTAGTTGTTAAAATCTGCAATAAAATGCAACGTTAAAATGTAATATGTGCAGTATGTACAGTAGGGAGCTTTTATTGCCAAATCAGACGTACAACATAAAAGTTAAAATCAGCTTAAATGAATTTAGCTTACTAAA
The DNA here is from genome assembly GCF_963576615.1 of Watersipora subatra. Taxonomy (NCBI): domain Eukaryota; kingdom Metazoa; phylum Bryozoa; class Gymnolaemata; order Cheilostomatida; family Watersiporidae; genus Watersipora; species Watersipora subatra. The sequence goes on along the minus strand of NC_088710.1, from coordinate 34,306,596 downwards.
AACACGCTTAAAGCTAAGTTTTAGTACGCATTTTCAACTATTTTACTGAATTTCAACTTTTTTATCACTAAAATTATATCACTTATCTGTTTCCGATTTTGTTTTCACAATATTCAATAGTCCAAGATTCCACAGTCTATCCAGCTGTCAGTGTAGTGCATTGGATAAATGCCTTTTTGTGGAAATGGAGGTTCTGAGTTCTAATCCAGTGTACAGCAGATTTTCCATTACTAAAAAATCATCACTATAAGTGGACAGATTAACAGACAAACACTGAGATTAATATATAGACTAGGGGAATGGTCAGCGTTGCCCGGGTTATGAGAAAGTCTTGGGACTGAAAAGTTATTTTTATTTAACGTAGACAACATTTACCATTGATGCAGCGACTTTGTTAACTTTTTCGCTTCACATCCTGAAAAAAGTGTTTTTGTGCAGTTCCAATGAATTAAGAGAAAAAATAAACCATGTGCTCAGGAAAGCGTGTGTATGAAAAACTTACTGTCGCAGCAGAAGCTCGTTGTACTCAAAGTTTTGATAAGCAATATTGATACAAGTGAAAAAATGAGATATCAGACTGTCTTTGTGTGGTATTTGGTCTTACCGAATGAAGAGAGAATATAGAGGCAATTCCTATTTGAGATAATACAACTGTCTACGTGAACCTTAGGAAAAACTAGAAATAGGAATGTAACATCAGATTTGACATTGAAACAGCACATTTGAAATTACAAATTTAAAAATTAGGAATGGTCAAAAAGCTTTTAAAACTCTCAGAGAAATAACAAACCCGAAAGGGAATACGATGGACCCTTATCATACAATTTTAACTCGTTTCAGTGTTGGCTTCGTAAGGCGAAAATGTCGGTTACAGTGGTATAGAAACTTCAAATTCATAGTAATTAATTAACTTGAATGAATTTAGCTTACTAAACAAATACTTGAAGCTGAGTTTTAGTAGGTATTTTATTTTAATGAACTTCAACTTTGTTATCGGCTAAAATATTATCACCTTTCAGTTTTCGGTTTCATTTTCGCTATAACTTATAACGGATAACGATGGAGTGAGATAGAGAGCGAGCGAGTGAGCATCGTATCTTCTACAGGCGTTGTGAGAGGAGTTTTGGCAAATAGTATATCGGCATCTTCGTTACTTTGACATAATCAGCACACCTACTGCTAAACTTAAACTTTGAGAGTTTTTGTTGATATCGTATGGCGGAAAAAAGTTGCTCAAGATTTTCGTCTTGGTTTAACAAAAACGAAATAAACACCCTGTTCCACTTTGTGATGCAAAAAAATCTTGTAACAGAGACGTCGGAATACCGTATCAATTAAGAATAAAAAGTGCACATTTAGCATGTGCAATTGCGAAAAGCGTATACAGTATATGGTAAGAGCGATGGGTGTGATACGAATGGCTTAGGCTTGTGGTTATGTGCGCTTGTTTGTAGGCTTGTGATTTGAATGTGACGAGTTCAAATCCAGCACAGAGGACAAAATAAGTCTTTGTCATCAAATATTTTTCTATCTTCATAATATCAATGCTTTGTACGTTTTTTTTAGTGAAGTCATGCATTTATTGTCCTCTATTGAGAACATACCTATGTAAGAAAATTTTAAAAATTTCAAGTAAAACACACTAAGTAAAATCGTCGGCTTGTAATAAAATTTTTTATACTTCCTCTTTGATGAAGTTTCCATTCTGATGGTTTTACGTTATCATTGGTTTATTAGTTTTTGGAATACTTATAGAAAATGAATGAGGGAGCACCTTACATTTGTATAAAATTAGCCTCTTCTGATAAATTTTTCTAAATAAATTTGAAAGTTATATAACCAATGTGCAAAAACAGAAATGTTACTACAAACTGATCACTCAGGCTTTCAACTGACAGTTTTACTAACTGTAACACTGGTCCAGACTCTAAATTTACCATTTTCCTATCTACTATATCAGCTCATGAGTTTCATGAGCATACTAACCACGGGCTAGCCGGGTCACGAACTCAAGGATTTTCGCCACGCTCATACAAAACAAAAACAACAGGGTAGACACACTTTTCGCGGTCTTCCGCACGAATATTCAGAAATACTAACAGATGTCAATTCTATCGGCCCGACACAACCTACTAATGGATGAGCAACCTATTAATGTATCCGAATACCTCATATAAAATAAGCCAACCAGGTTACATAAAGGTTAATACCCACTTTATCTCTGGAAATATGCCTGCCCGCGGTTTTTGGCCAAGATTAACCAGAGTTCATCATACACCAAAATTATAAAGTTCATCATACACCATTATTTAATATTATCGGGTGGGTCCATTGTCCCCGTACCAAAACTTAAACTATTTTTAAGCCAACCAAATTCACGCGTTGAATAAATCATGAGCACGTAAATGAACTACCACTCCACTACTACAACTAGCGCGTAGGTACCGTATTGTATGGCGTTGGGATTAGCTTACATTGTGGCTTCTATTCGGGACAGGGTGTTTATATGGACGCCCGAACTTAATAAACAGAACGGGGTCCCTCCGGAACCCGTAATAGACATTTTGGTGTATAATGAACCCTGGTTAATCTTGGCCAAAAACCGCGGGCAGGCATATTTCCAGAGATAAAGTGGGTATTAACCTTTATGTAACCTGGTTGGCTTATTTTATATGAGGTATTCGGATACATTAATAGGTTGCTCATCCATTAGTAGGTTGTGTTTGGCCAATAGAATTGACATCTGTTAGTATTTTTGAATATTCGTGCGGAAGACCGCGAAAAGTGTGTCTACCCTGTTGTTTTTGTTTTGTATGAGCGTGGCGAAAATCCTTGAGTTCGTGACCCGGCTAGCCCGTGATACTAACTGTGGTACCCGGCGTTGCCGAGTATTAAAAATCAGCTTATAAACAATGAGAGGTAATGAGAGTTGCCTGCTACTTGCTATTAGCCTAGCACATTGCCAATGGAAAAATTGAGTAAGCTTACTAATAACAGCTACGGCTTCTACTGACATTACGCTATGACTTTGGGTCGTGACCGAAAGCATAGCGTATTTGTTCCCATATTATAGCTACATATATCGCCTAGCGAATCTATCAAGCTTGTGTGACTTAGTAAGACAGTCAGACTGGTGAATGGGAGGTTCCGAGATCAAATCTTCTGCTTTACGGAATCCTTAATCTAAGATTTTAATAGCTATAGCTAGACATATACAATGACGAATACACATACAGACAATCTTTGAGAAATATATATATATATATATATATATATAGATTGAATATCTGTAATAAAATATATAAATAAACCGTCTGGTGAATTAACTTAAAACAACAAATAGGTGCTACTTATGTTATGTATATTTTTGAAATGCACATTTCAAGGTGCCTATCAGTGAAATTTGTTGTTACTCGTTCTATAAATTAACTCTGTTATGCAAATTTAAATCTTGACAGCTGTGGCTGGTAAAAAGGTACAATTGGAGTGTAAGCTACACTCAGCAGGTACTTGTTTGTGGTAATTTATTTTAGTTTGGGCTCTATGAAGTCACTGAGAATATTAAACCTTCATGCCAACAACATTGAAATTGTTCCTGAGGCTGTCACTGAGCTGAGTTCACTTGAAGAACTGTACATGTCAAGGTGCAATGTAAGACAACTCCCAAAGAGGTATGTCAATTGATTAGTAGAGCTACTCTACTAATTTTTGGAGCCGTCCTGTCTCCACCCTTCTGTTTTTCAACATATGATGTTATAGAACTCGTGATTCAATTTAGAAACATACATACGGTGGAATTAGGTTTGGCAAAAGACATAAATAACGCGCAGAGTTCAATGTTTAAATTTTTTACAAAATACAAATTGTTGGTAGCATCACTGTAAACAGTGTAGATTCTGTGAGGTCGCTAGTTTTAATTTCACTTTTCTCTTTAATAAAATAACTTGTAACATTACAATGTATTTAAAACAAACAGCATTTTAGAAACTGAAGCATTGCAAGAGATGGTAACTTAAAGAATAGAGAAAGGATAATATTATTATGCTTTGTTATTCATCTTGAGGTGTTGACTGATGTTCTAAAAAAGAATCAAGGAGATTGACCAACCAGAAGCTGAGATATAGCCAGCCAAACACAGGTCTACCAAAAAACATAAGTGTTTTGGTAATCATCAATATATGACATATGAAATCGACTTGTGTGCCATTGGTCAATTAAGCCAACTAATGCGCTCTCCTATAACAATCACTGCGTTTTAATTGGTTTAATCCTTGGAAGTATAGAACAATCAAATTGGGCCTAACAATCATCGCTCCTAGAATTCCGAACCAGTCCCTCTGACGTGTAGATTAGTTTTAGCATAAAATAATTACACGCATCTATTATTTCGCAACATTTCGCTATCTTGCTAGTTCAGCTCAGTTTTGTTGTTCTCCTACTTAGCTTTCCTATTCAGACTCATCTTTAGCGTTGTTCAAATTTTTTTAACTATAGCTAATAAATGGAATCAATTAAATCAATCATCAATCTCGGTTATCATTTGGAATTTTCTACAAATTATATTAGTTACATCATTTATTCTATACGCAGTTATATTATTATTTTGTATAATATGCATTATGAATATTATATAAATGATAAAAAATAATCATAGATAAGATAATAGATCAATAGAAAAATCAAAGCAAAAGTTATCGTTTTCTTTTCTTATAGCAAGAGCAGCACGGTCAAGTTAGTCCTTTTAAGATTATGGCTGTAGTGAACTTCCAGTCGGTTAATAGTGACGATAATCACGAAAATCAACTGAATGCTGCAGTAGATACACAGTAGAAAAATGCTGCAGTAGATACACAGTAGAAAAATGATGAAGGAACAAAAAGTCCCATTTCTATTTCTTATTCTAAACAAACTGCAACTCGCGGATATCGCATATAGACTATACACACGCCGTTCGTTGAACAGATGATCTTCGGAGCATATCCGTAGAGATCGAGTTAAAATTTGAAGCTCAATTGTCAAAATCTGCTCTTCTGCTTTGAAAAATCATGGCGAAGGGTTGTGGGCAAATGCCTTTACCACACAATGTTTGGTTGATTTTTCTGAGAAACCAGAGCTAGTCTGTAAATTATTTACTATCGCGAGAAGCGTTTCACATCTCGTAGCCAAAACAATCATTATACATAACAGCGGTAAGGGTGCGCAACTCCGGCACATGACCATTAAGTCGATTTTATACGTCACAGTTTTCGGGATTTTCGAAGGGTTTTCCTCTGATTCTTTATTAGGTAGACCTGTGTTTGGCTGGCTATATCTCAGCTTCTAGTGGGTCAATCTCCTTGATTCTTTTTTTAGAACATCAGTCAACACCTCAAGATAACTAATAAAGCATAATAATATTATGCTTTCTCTATTCTTTAATATATTGGTAATCTTTATCTTGAGTATTGCCCTGTTATGATGAGGGTAGATAGATGTAAATAAAAAGAAGTAATACTGTAAGTAAAGAAGTAAGTACCATGTTGACACTGTAAGTTGGGTGATTCAGTGTAACTATCAAAGTAGTAAAGTCTAAGATAATAGTGTAAGTACAAATGTAAGTACCTAAATCTACTCTCATAATAACCAATCAATTTGAAGGACTGTGACTGGTAAACACTTTTTAAAGATGTGGTTGCATCAAAACAGTCAATAAAAAAAGGTTGAACCAACCTTAAAGATGTGGTTGCGTCAAATTTGAGTTGATTTTAAAAGAAAGTATTTTTTTCTCTATCAGTTGATATGTTGTTTGTTGTGTTAGGCGAGCTCATTGTCAAAATAGTTGAAGATTACAATCGAAAAAAAATTGATTGCTGTAAAAACGCTCAGGCCAAAAAAATGCCCGGACTTGCCCAAAAGGATGTAACGCGTGATACAACCTGTCTCTATCTCTCGTACTCACATGGGCAATAAAAGTCTAGTCCTACGCGGCTCTATTGGCATATATTTTGTCTTGTATTTGCTCATGTTGGCTAGAATAAAATTTTAAATCCAGCTACAGATACATTATTACCAATGTCTCAAACGCCTCAAATAAGGAAAATTAAAAACTTGCCATATTAGCTTCCTCTAAATGCTGTGTAAACATCTTAGTACCGATTACCAATTCTACCGGTCTACGGTAATTATGTCAAGCAAACTATGTAGAATAAGGTCTTTGTATTGGCACAGTTCTGTCGCTATCCACACCAGAAACTAGTTACTAAGTAAAATAAGCAAGCTGCGTTTTTGAAAAGAGTATGTGGCTAAACCAACTGCATCCCTAAAAGTCATGTACATTGTATAGTCTACGTTATCGAGTCATTATTGGTATCAATTTGTAGAAAAAATTCACTGGGCACATTTGATTCAAGTACTAAACAAATGGTCGAGCTATGCAAAAGTACCTGTCAATGCAGCTTTGATTACACTTCATAAATCCATCTATCAGACAAGATTTCAGCACAGGTGTCAACGGGACTATGATGTATTCAATGTTCTGCAAATCATGTTTTGCATTATCTTTAACAATATTATTTTATTATATAGTTTTTGCAAGCAAAAAAATTTTCATTTTGGCATAAAGCTTTTAAAAATACCCATGCAAGTCGTGGCCACTCACATAGTTTCAGCTCATACATTAGGACAAATTCATCTACTGCTGCAAACTCAAACAAAACATCATGGTTTATGCAGCACACGTTCAAGTCTCCTTTTCCCATTTATGGCAGTTTCCACAATGACAAAGCTGCTTCGTTGGGGGGGGGACCGCATAAACATCCTGTAATAAATAAAAAAAATGCAATAAATATGTCATTCAAAGATATGTCGTTCTAACGCGTATCTACAATCTATAATCTGAATGTAAACACAACAGTATATCTATAGGAGACTCAAAGTAAAAGATGAATTTACCTCCATTCTCCCATCTTCCTCTGTAGCATAACGCTGCTGACACCTGTAAGCTCTAACTATAAGCTGTCCGTTCCAAACTTTAACCACCTGGTGCTTAGAAAACTCAGAGTCACCTTCGCAGAAACTGGAAGCGTTTTTACAATTCTGTTGTTCATCAATAAAACGTTTTCGATCGAGTAATTAATTAAAGTAACGATGTTAATTAATTTAGTAAATATCGATGTCGATGCGATCTAATAATAGAGTAAAATCCCTAAATTTGAGATCACAGACAACGCGTTTTATGAGTGATAACATTTATTACGACCTATATAAAAATTTCGTGCCGATGATTGGCTAGTGAAGCGATCTTATATTTATCGCTCGTGGACTCTTTTCAGATGTATCACTCGTTACGTCATGAATGAAGCACTCGCTGGAATCTAAGCTTTTTAAAAGATGGCCTCATTCAAATGCATATATCTCTGGACAGGGTTAATCTACAAAGACAAAAATGACATCAAATTGTAGCTGATATTTTAGCCTTTTATTGGTCTTATTTTCATTAAATCGACCATTTTGACGCAACCACATCTTTAATCAGTAAAATGGTTGTAACTTGTTCTATGTCAATATTTTAATGCAATATTAAATCTTGACAGCTCTGACTCATAAAAAGTAAAAGGTATAATATGAAGGTAAACTACACTCAGTAAGTACTTGTTCATGGTAATTTATTTTAGATTGGGGAATATGAAGTCACTGAGAATATTGAAACTTCATGGTAACAACATTGAAGTTGTTCCAAAGGCTGTCACCAAGCTGAGTTCACTTGAAGAGCTATACTTGTCTTCGTGCAATATAAGACAACTGCCAGAGAGGTATGTCAAGAAATTAGGAGCGCTGCTCTATTAGTTTGTAAAATGCAACTACCTCCACTTTTTTGTTTTTCAATATCTGATGCAATAGAAACTCATGAGTTCTGTAAACATTATTATGTTAAAATTATTATATCAGTGATCCCTGAGGGAAGTTCGTGAAGTAGTCAGCTTTTTTTATTATTTGACAATGCAATACTGTACTATTATAGAATAAAGCCAAAAATCAAAACCCGTTTCAAGGCCCAAAATTAGTTTAAAAACCTATAATTTTTATATAGCAATATTACAATTATTCAAAGATTAGAATTATTTGGAAAATTTAAAGTTATTCGAAGATTCATTTATTCCGTAATGGCGCCTTACACCCGCATAGCTTTTATCTTCCTGTAGCATGTCCAGAAGTTGAAAACCTTTCTGCAATAGTTAGGATCTTCCTCGGCCTCTTTGGCACGCCCGGAGATTCTTTTGTCGGTACAGAACGTTTCTTCGATAGTGTCGGTTTGTCACGGAGAAAAGTTGCAAACGCAAATTCGGCAGAATGTACGGAAACGAAAACTGTTGACAAGTGAACAAACAATACAGTACGGCATCAATATTTTACTTTTATACAACAGTAAATCCCCTGAGCCAACAAAGATTCAGAGCACAATGCACTGTAGAAAAATCCGCGAAGCATCGAAGCTGCCAAAGATGAAGTGCAATATAGTAAGGGATCACTGTATAATAATATCATAAGTTGGAGTAACACTTGATAACTTATACAGTGAACCCTCCGGATTCGATTGCCCTGATATACGATTTTTTCCCTCTACAAAGTAGAACATGATGATTTTTTCACCTCATCATACTAATCTTATCTCACCATGTGAGTTTAACAAAATCTTCGGCAGTGTTTCAAATTTGGCAGTCGGTAAGCTTATTACATACGCCAAAATAACAAAGACACTGAAATGCTGTTTTTTGATTTTTGATTTGATTTGATTTTTATTGCGTAATAATAACATGACAGTATGAGTAAAAAATACACAGAGTAGCAATAGGACATGCCAGATAGCCAGAGGCTAGAGTCAAGGCAGCCCCAGCAAGCAGTAGGAAAAGAAACAGAATCAGCGATAAGCGCACACTCCGGAGCACCAGAGTCAGGAAGGACAGTCCCAGGACGCCCACAGGCGCTCCACCAACTTCGCCTTCAGCTGACCCGGAGCAGAGCCCGCACAATCACTCAAAAATTTATTATATAATTTCATTGCACTAAAAAATATCGATCTCTGTCCCTTAGAAGACAAACACTTTTTCAACTTTAATTGATTTTTACTTTTTAAACGGGTATCTTGACAATGATCTATCATAAAATCTTGCAACTCTTCCATGGGGAAAGAATTTGTTAAAAACATTAGCAGGCGATACTGGAATAAAATTTCAATTGGCATTATTTTTAAAATTTTAAAATTTTTGGAAACTGTTTGATTTGGTTTAAAATTGAGTATTATTCTGATTGCCTTTTTTTGCATGATTAAAAGTTTGTTTAAATCAGTTTTGTTGCCGTGGCCCCAAAACTCGATTCCATAAATTAAAAGAGAATAGAAAAAACTGTAGTACAAATTGATCATGGTTGATTTGTCTAGGTAGGGGCGAATGAAACGTAATATTAGTAATATGTAATTAAGTTTTTTGATGAGACTTTGGATGTGTTTTTTAAAAGTCAAGTTGTTGTCTAACGTGATACCTAAAAATTGAGTCGAATCTTTGATTTGTAGTTGAGAATTGTTTAAAGAAAGGCTTAGATTATAATTTTGAGTGTTTTTAGACGGATTTTTGAAAACTACTTGAAATGTTTTACTGTTGTTTAAAATGAGTCTGTTTGATAGGCACCATTCATTAATAATATTTAATTCCTCTTGGAGTTTAGAATTATCTGTTGAAAATATATTGGTGTCATCTGCGAATAAAATACAATCCAAAGCAGGTGCAGCATTTACTAAGTCATTTATAAAAATTAAAAATAAGAGGGGTCCTAAAATTGATCCTTGTGGAACACCAATCGTAATTGCCCTCATTTGCGAACAATCAGTATCTGTTTTGGTAAATTGAAATCTATTTTGGAGATAACTTTGAATAAGAGAGGAAGACTTTACACTAAAATTGTAGTAAAAAAGTTTGTCAATTAAAATTTTGTGATTAATCGTATCGAATGCCTTTGAAACTTTGTGATTAAAATTTTGTGATTAATCGTATCGTTTGCCGAAAATATGCTCACAACTCCTGAAAGAAATTAGTTCAGCTTTTAGTTCAGCAATTTTTGTGTGTAAATCTTTCTTTTAAAAAAACAGTAGCAAAGTTGGAGCTGTGATCCCTTCAAACAGAAGGTACGTTGGTCAGACAACTTTCCTTAACCCACTAACAAAAATCCACTTCATTACAAAAACAGCGTCGTTCGGGCTTTCTTGCCGAATTACTTGTAAGTTGAAAAGGGTTTCAAGCAGGCTTACTAAAAGTTTTAGTGAAAGCGAAGAGAGAAACTGATAAGTGATAAAATTTTAGCGATAAAAAATTGAAGTTCAGTAAAATAATTAAAAGACATACTAAAACTTAGGTTTAAGTGTGTGTTTAGTAAGATAAACGTATTTAAGTTGAGTACAAAGTTTATGTTATATATGCCTGTCTTGAAGGTAAGAACTCCCTACGGTACGTACTGGTACATTATACATGCAATGTTATATTTTAATGCAGATCTTAACCACTAAATACACTAAATACAATAAAGTTATTGTAGGTAACTATAGTTACTAAGGTTAATATACCATTTTGCTATTAATTTTCAATTTTTAAAGCACTTGTGTAAAATTTTGACGATTTTTACCAGAGGATGTTTGCATTATATAATTCCTATGGTTTCTATACCCCTGCATACGATTTCTCACCATACGATGCCAACCGTATTTTGAGGGTGCACTGTACATTGATATAGAATACGCTTTAACACCTCCAATAAAATTAGGTAATGAAAAAAAACTTATTAGATAGTTTTCACAGTTTTGAAGTTTAATTAAATCTTAACAAAATACAAATTGTTGATAGCATCATTTCAAACAGTTTAGATTTTTTAACAGTGACACGATTCTAATTTGACTTATATATATTTTAATTAAACCGTGGTCTATTATTTGAAAGCAAAAAGTACTTTGGAAGCTGAAGTATTGCTAAATATGATATACAATTTTACGAGTAATATTTTTACCTTTGTTGCTGCTTTGTTATGATAAAGGTAGATTGTCAATCAGAGATTACATGAATAAGTTACTCTAGCACAATAAATTTCATACCTAAAGTTGAAGAATCATAACGAGTAAATTTTATTAAATACACTCTGCACTTTTGGGACTGGCAGAATAACTTTATTCCGCTTCTAGAAATGACGACTTATTAAGAGGACTGTAAATAATTGAGATATTTAATGAGTTCTCAATGTTCATTTAGCAAAAACAAAAATTTAGAGAGGCAACCCTCTTAGACGAGGCGGACTGAATTTTCTCCACAGTCCAAGCTCTTAATGTCATTACTTCCTACTTTCATGATTAGAAGTAAAAAAATTTCTTTTAGTATTCAACTTCTTGTATTAAAAGGATGTTATGGACAATTTTGGCTCAGCTATGATTTTTATTGGAGAAGCCTATTACTAGATGCATACCTTGAATATTGTTACCCAGTGTAGTTTCCCTTTAGTCTCTTCTAGTGTAGTTTTTCTTTAGCCTATTCTAGTGTAGTTTCTCTTTAGTCTGTTCTAGTGTAGTTTCTCTTTAGTTTCTACTTATTTGTGTTTTTGTTTCCATCCTTTTCTTCATCATCTTCATCATTTTTCTGTGTCTTGAAAATGTTTGCAAGTTGATGAGCATCTTTTTATTTTACATCAATAAATTGCGACCAGGGGGTCTGGACCATACTATCTGGTGGCAGTCGACTCCAGGGCAATCACCTTGGTAGTCTAGCCATAGTATCTGATGGCTACCTGCTGCGAAGCCAAAGGTAGATTGTTTGGTCTACCTCTATTGCATCCCAGGGAAAAGAGGCAAGCTTCCGGCAGCAAATAGTATGGTGATAGTTTTTTTGTAATATTCGGTACGTAGGTTACACCGCGATGTGTAGAAGGCTTTAGCAACTAGCCGACGACTGACAGGTTGTGGTGCCAGTGAGAAAGATGTTACAGGCAAAATATCCGTGACTAAAAGTTTCAATTTTAACTTCCCAACGTTAATGTCCAGCTCAAAGTTTATTGAATCTTTTAAATCTTTTCAGAAGTACTTGAATATGGTTGTAAGCAGTGTTTAAGACCTGAACTAATAATTACACCAGATATAGCTGCAATATGTTGCACTGTTAATTATATATGATTTTTATATGCCATCAACCAAGAAACAAGTTTTTTGTTTCAGTTAACAACTACTTCACCACTTTAGGAGTTTATTATTGTCACAATTTAATTGCAACTTAATTTTTTATTTCAGACTTTAGTTCGAGCATAGCAATAGAGGATATATAAACACTGTAAAATTTCTATTTGAATGCCATGGTGCTGTATTCATCAAAACGCTTTAAAATCTTCAGTTAGATTGTAAACTACATTATGAATGTATTTAAAAACAATAAATTGGATTTAAACCTTAGTGACTTTGAATCGAAGGGTTGTTCTGATGATGGCAACAATTGATCTTTTCAGGTACATTTGACTAAGGCCATGGCAAGCACCAATGAAATAATTTGATTTCGTTGCTGCTGATGTTATTGTCGTTGTTATTGATGTAACCGACCCATGATCAGTACCATTTTGTTGACACTTTTCTACTGATCACTGTCTATTATGTGTTTGTAAAATGTCAAAATGGCAGTCAAATAGAGGTGCTGTTCAACTATATGGTGGCGCTGTATTTTTCAACTCTTCTGTATTGGGGGTCTATTAGTGGCGGCGTTCAAATAAAGGTGGCGTTCAAATAGAGGTTTTACGGTATATAATTTTAAACCATTAAACTAGGGTTGCACTGAGTTCTCTTCATGTTGACTTCCAGTTCTTCTCTATAACTTACAAACATTTTTCTGTACTTGTCTAGTTTGATAAACATTTTAAGTGTTTGGTGTTTGGTTTGACAGTTTAAATAATGTGAAGTGGCTATTGAGTATTCTATGAAAAGAATCTATGAGTTATCATAATCTGACTTAATTTTCAGTGAGAAATGTAGCTTTTATCAAGCCCTATTAAGAAGGGGTAGCAATCATTTTCTGTAGTGATGATGCTGATAATATGAACAGAGGTTTTACCGGTGCTGTATCAACTACCCTTGTTTCAGTTAATGCAATTTTCAACCATCTGAGTTTAGATTTAAAAAAACCAATATAGAAAATCATAAAATGCTGATTGGCTCATTTTTTGAAAAAAACTGATTTACCATGAAACATGCTTTGTAGTGATTCCCTGGATTGAGTTTTATTAGGATTGCACTAACCAATGATATACAGCCCCCCAAGGATAGCTGACGGCTTTCATATGGGCGGGGTTTAATGGTGGAGCTCTGTGGGGATGAACCCAAACACGGCACCCGAACAAACAAATGTGTTGAATAAAGCCCCTTGTAAATTTACAAATATTATGAACTATAGTGGTTATTTTACTTATCTGTTAAATTCATTTTGTTGTCAAATAAATATAGTATCCCAATATTGTCACCATTATGATCAGTCAGTTGCCATTCACAAGCATTTGTGATATTAATAGTCACAATCGTAAAATAGCCCAAATCCGGTTTTGTATTTAGATTTTGAGTATGAAAACTACAATGCACAGTTTTGCCTGTTGTCCCATCTTATTGGCCAGGTAAAACAATGTGACAACGATGAAAGACTTTGCCATTTTATATTAGGGGTGGCAAAATATTAATCAGAAACTAGGGAAAAAAGGTCGTTGTTCGGGTAATTTTGGGTAAATTATATTCAACTTTAAGCATATACTACGACCTTTACCAATTTCAAAATTATTAAAATTAGGTAGTTTGCAGTGTTTTATTTTGCATGGATCCATTATTTTGGTTAGGTATTACCCCTACATTGTAGAAATTCAAGGTTTGCTATTGTGAACCCTGGGGTCTACTGACTGAATGAGCCAATGAAACGATAACAGTGAGTCACGGTTTTCCAAAACCTAACAAAGCAACATGACCGGCCCGCGAGAATTGTGTTAGCTCCGAAATACAGGCCAGCACAATCCTAACAGAGCTCGATCATTAAACCCCGCCCATATGAGAGCCGTCGGCTATCCTTGGGGGGCTGTATATCATTGCACTAATCAAATTCAGTGGACTCAAGGTTTGGTAAGGTGTTTAGTGTATGCTCATTCTATATAACGTTAAAGTTTTAAAGTAGCTTACAGTGAGTGGTTTTTAATTTCTTAAATGTATCACCACAAAATGATGCCATGCTATAATTCATTTTAATTACATTATTTAAAACAAATAAAAACTGGCATTAGGCTTTTGATGACATTTTATTTTGTAGCTGAAAGCTCCACAGATTTCAACTCATCAGCATATCATCATAACATATAAGTTCAAAATGAGACATTCTGAGTTTCAATTATTTCATGAAATCATTTTTTTTTCATCAACAAATACTGAAGAGAAAATCATTTAGATTTAGATGCTTAAAATACTATCTTAAGCTACTAGATACTATTTTAGATGCCACAATCTTCAGTCCTTGAGATTCTTCAACATATCTCAAAACAATATCCAGTCTCTTCCTTCATGGATCTACAATCTAGAAAAGCTGGAAACATTAGATTCGAGTCGCAATGACAAACTGTTGAGAATAGAGAATGCTGTCTTAGGGATGAAGAATCTTGTTAGTCTTGACTGTACATTGTGTTACAATTTGAAGGAGCCTCCATACAGTGTTTGTCAGCAAGGAATCACAGCTATCAGAAAGTTCTTTGTTGATCTTGCTGCTGACAAACCAGTAAAGTTGGTGGAAGTTCCAGTAGCAGTTATCGGAAACGCAATGTCTGGCAAGACTAGCTTATTTAGAACACTAAAAGCTGGCAAGCGCATCTTGACGTTTCGCAGTAAGAGCTCAGAACAGGATGAGACAACGAGAGTTTTCCAAGTAGAAGATTTGCCTCTTGAGGCTACACATGTCAAGCTATTTGATTACGGAGGCAATCAAGCTTATCATCTCGCTTACCATATTCTTAGCAAGGAGAGATGTGTTCCACTCATAGTTGTTGACATCGCGGATTTTTCGAAAATAGCACAAACTAATGGGTCAGAAGAAGCATGCAGAACTGTCTGTTTTGATTGGCTCTCTCATCTCTACCTAGCTTGCCCTAAACTCGGTGCTCCAATTCTTGTTCTCACTCACACAGATGAGCTCTCAAGTAATCAAATTAGTCAGGCACGGAAAGATCTTTTAACAACATGTGAGTCTATCAGAGGAAAGCTGTTAGATGAAGAGAATGCCCTTGCAAGTCTCTTTCCTCAAACGCTGATACAAATTCAGCATCTTTCAGACAAGCAGCTGCCATTGTTTGATAAAAGCGATATTTTTGAGTTTGGGAATGATCCAGGTGTGACATCTAATATAGAATGTCTTAAGCAAAGGTTGAATGATAGGTGCAAACAGCATATCATAGAACTACCAAAGCTGTGGAATTCTGTGGAGGTTTTCATCCAACAATGTTCAGAACAGCCATATGTGGAAGTCTCAGAAGTGATAACAAAGTTTCCAGATGCTGAACCGCTGATAATCTTGCGGCACATGCACAATGCTGGTCGAGTGTTCTTCTTTGAAAAAATTGAAGGTCTCTCTTATATCATTTTCCATAAGTTCAAAGAAATCACATCCATGATAAACATGCTGTTTCATCATTCTTTACAGCATCTCTGGGATAATCATCTCTCCAAGTTTGTTTCTTTCACTCACGGTGGCAGAACAATTGGTAAGCTTGAGTACGAGTCATCGATACAACGCCTGTTGCGTGATGGTGTTATGGCCGAGGCTCTTCTACAAAATCTTCTCAAAGGTTCCTCTTTTCCGTTTGCTATTTCGGTTGAGCTCATGCGCTCCTTTTTGATGATGCATGGTCCGATTGGGCAGTCTACTCATGCTGAATTTCTGGTTCCAGCTTTGGCTTCTGAATCTATCAAAAGCTTTTTCAAAGCGGAAAATCCATTGCAGCTAAAGTTAGAAATCATGTTTCGAGGTCTATCCGTACCAAGCTATGTTCATCATCAGATCTCCGTTACTGTCTTGAATCTTCTTGAGAGCCCTCTTCATGAAAGCTCAGCTCAAAAGAATGGTGTGACTATCATACACGGCAACAGTGTCACAAATGTTGTACATGATTTGCACAAAAGATTCATCACGTTGCAAATTGCAACTACAACAAAAGAGCTTGGAAAATCTTGGCGACACCTGATTAATGTAATAAAAGATATCATTCATCAGTTATCTCACTCATGGAAGGCTTGTCCTGTCGATTTCCGCATCTACTGCTCTCATTGCCTATTCATTGAGGATCAGCAGCCAGACACCCAAGTTAATCCTGAGTGGCTCTATCTCACACACGAACTGAGCAGGAAAGAAATTAATGTGAAGGCTTCTTCATTTTCAGGAATAGCGCCAGTCCTTTGCAAAAGGCATTCACATTCTCCAGTCCAGGTGCCAACACCTTTGAGGTTTCCATGTAAGTTTTTTAATTGTAACTCATTGAAATTTCGCTTCATTTCTGTTAACTCACACCTTCTGCTCAGTTACATTATTTCTGTTAACTCACACCTTCTGCTCGGATACATTATTTCTGTTAACTCACACCTGGTGCTCAATAACATTATTTTTGTTAACTCTCACCTGGTACACATTTACATTATTTCTGTTAACCTACTCTCGGTATTCAGTTACATTATTTCTGTTAACTCACACCTGAAGCTCACGTAGATCGTATTAATTTGTTTTATTAACAAATCACTACTAAGTAGAACTCATTACTCTCATTGGATCCTCCAAGTAAATTCTAAGCATACTACATGTAAATACTAATCTATATACAGGTTGAAACAAAATACTAAATTTATAGACATACAATATCTCATTGCAGGCTTCCAATTTTTCATTGTAGGCTTTCAACTAACCGATGAGGAAATCACAAAGCTTGATGAATATCTGAAGACATTGAAGTCTTGCCAGGCCAGTCCTACTGATGTTGGACATCTGGACAGTTTAAGAGGTTAATGGAAACTTTCTGTTCGTTATAAGAATATGAACATATCTAAAGTGAATAAACAACTTTCTGCCTGCTCTCTTGCTAGTTGCTCTGTTGCTAGTTGCCCTTTTGCTAGTTGCTTCCATGTCAGGTGTTCCTGTTGTTCATATAGTTGATGTTGAATGGAAATTTTACTAACTTTTGGCTGTTTTTGGTAGATTCAAGTGATGATGAAGGTGTTTCTCCTCTGCCAGTCACAGCCGGAGATGAAGACAGTGATTTGTCTGATGTTGAAAGAGAAGGGTACTGTGATGAGAAATCACCTACTGATATCATCATGAGACCTGTTCTTGTCAGGAAAAAGAAAGTGAAAGCTCTTTACAACAATGAAGATAAGGTACTTTAGACATCTTTAAGAATGTGTTGTAGTAACTTGGCCGCTCTGTAGCTGATTCTTCTACAGGGCAGATGGGAAAAAATGAGTTTACCGCTGTCAATTTGAATTTTCTCAACTACCTTCACCTTCCTCAAAAGGGTACAACTCCTACTCTGGTAATCTGTCAAGCAGTGAAGCTCATCTATTTTTTCATACTGTGTAAATGAGCAGAGCCTTAAAATATAATTTTTTTCGAAGCTGGTAGATGACTAGTAGTTATATTCATATTCAATATAAATTTGTGTAGAGTAGATGAAGGAAAGGCATTTTATATTCTAATATTGACATTCTATAGCTCATCATTGCTATTGTTGTATGCTTTATTCTTCATAGCATGCTATAGCGTTTTGTTTTCATCAAAGGGAAAACCACTCCAACTTTTGTGTCTCAAGTACTCAGCCCTCTTCAGCGAGGAGGTAGTTGGTTAAGTTTGATAAATGAGAATGTATACAGCAGATCTAGCTACAAGCTTCTATCTTTTCTGGTAATAAACCAGGTACAGCTGTACACACGCAATGGTATTCAAATTACTATTATCAATCACTAATCACAGCTTACTTAAGTTCTCTATTGATTTTAGGTCTACAAGATGAGTAGGGGCGTCAGAGGGAGGGCCCTTATTTTTAATATCAAAACATTCCAGCACTCAGGTGATACAAGGCATGGTTCTGAAGTAGATTATGAAAACCTGGAAAGGCTGATGAAAGGCCTACAATTTGATGTTGCAAAGACCCAGAGAGAACTGACTGACTTGAGCTTCCAGGTAGTTGATAGTTTTGATTTAGCTTGCAATACTTGTAAGACTATTCACTATCGTATTCATTCACTCTTCACTAAATATTCCATAGTCTAGGTTAGACTAGTACTGTATTTCAATATTCCATAGTCTAGGTTAGACTAGTACTGTATCTCAATATTCCATAATCTAGGTTAGATTACTACTGTCTCTCAGTATTCCATAATCTAGGTTAGATTACTACTGTCTCTCAATATTCCATAGTCTAGTTTAGACTAGTGCTGTATCCCAATATTCCATAGTCTATGTTAGACTAGTACTGTATCTCAATATTCCATAATTTAGGTTAGACTAGTATTGTCTCTCAGTATTCCATAGTCCAGGTTAGACTAGTACTGTATCTCAGTATTCAATAGTCTAGGTTAGACTAGTTCTGTATCTCAATATTCCATAGTGTAGGTTAGACTAGTGCTGTATCTCAATATTCCATAATCTAGGTTAGATTACTACTGTCTCTCAGTATTCCATAATCTAGGTTAGATTAGTACTGTTTTTCAGTATTCCATAGTGTAGGTTAGACTAGTACTGTATCTCAATATTCCATAGTCTAGTTCAGACTAGTCAATGTCGATTGTTAAATTGTCAAAGTTGCATCACTTACCAAAGGTAGACCTTCTAAAATCCCTAATACTGAATCTGTTTGTAATCTACTAATACTTCAGAAAGTCTCCTCTTAAACTTTATTGTGTCTACTTCTGGACTTGCTATTACTTGGATCTTTTGTTTTTATAGTTTTTAAAACTTCACAGGCCTACTTTTTAAGACAAAAGATTTCGAAGGGATAGAAACAATAAACACTTTAATTTATCCATTTTTGTGTGTAAATTCATTACCAGCAAATACTAAGAGAGATACAAGAGGAAACAAGCAGGGAAGAACACAACAGGCTAGGTATGTTTATACTGATCATCATGAGCCATGGAACTGAAGGAGACATGCTGATAGACCACCATGGTAAACCTTTCTCATTGGTATCTATCAGAGACAGCTTGTCTCCAAGGAGATTTCCTGCAATGGCTGGCAAACCCAAGCTCATCATTGTACAAGCCTGCTCTGGAGGTTGGTAAAAGGAATGTTCATGTGTTGCACATACTTTACTTAACCACACTGTATATAGTTTATACATAACTTACCCTGTTTATCTAGAACATTCCTTTTGAACCAATGTTATAATATTGTATTTGCACTCCATCATAGCATATAAATATGTTTGATCAAGTACATATACCAAATTATACCTTGGTTCAGAAGCAATGTGCTGATAACCATGTAAATCTGTCTGCACATTTCCATCCGTACAGAACTGGCAGTTTTCTCTAATATGTGTTTATAAACTTTATACCTGCTCATTATATTCATGTTTATTATGCATTTGTACAAACAATTATTCAAATAAACATAAAATTATGTATTTATTATGTTTGTAAATAAAGTTTTATCTTATCAATATTGCGAGTCATTCATTAGCTTATCCTAATAAGAGGATAATACTTAATAATATTACTGTATGTCTAAAACACCATTTGTTTTCATTCTACCATCTCTACTATCATAATGAATGTATAAATCTAAATTCATTATCAAGAGCAAGAATGTTTTAGGTAAGGCTTTGGCTATTGAAGTATCATTTAATTAGAACACCTTGCAATCTGAGACAAATGCGAAACTTAAAAAAAACTATTTAATGGAAGCTTTGCCGTTATTCGAAGCAAACTGTTTTTTTGGAACTTTGGAGTTTCAGATCTTTTTTGAAACAAAGTTGAATATTTATTTATCTTTTCATGATGAATATTCTTATTAAATAAAGCATTTCATATATTACTATATATTCTAACTGAATTTAATATAGCTTATGAGATGTTATACATTCAGACTTTGGTTATATACAGCATCTTAAAATATACTCTACAAATATAACTTGCACTCAATGTTATTCAACAATCTTCAACAGTCTTCACCCAGAGTTGGCACTTGTTGACCTCTTGTACCACTTTAAAACACTTTGCAGTGTCATTCCTCTATTCATATACAATTTACTCTTAACGGTCATAAGATCCACTAGTTTATTATAACTATTTGCTTGTTTATCTGACTACTAGCACTTTTCTATTAACCTTTTAGGGTAAGTACTTATTATCCTAATTGTCATTTAGTTTATACAGCAGTCTAAGTAATGATTCAGTCAATGAATAAAAAGCTACTCGGTAAAAGAAATAAAATGTTTTTAAATATATTATTAATTGCAGTTTCTTCTGATTTTTTCTAAGATTTACCGATGAATTTTTGAAAATCTAAGATATATTTTAGATAC
Organism: Watersipora subatra; assembly: GCF_963576615.1. Taxonomy (NCBI): domain Eukaryota; kingdom Metazoa; phylum Bryozoa; class Gymnolaemata; order Cheilostomatida; family Watersiporidae; genus Watersipora; species Watersipora subatra. The sequence continues at coordinate 34,286,022 of NC_088710.1, read as the reverse complement.
ACGGAACATGATAAATTATATTGGCCAGCTTGCTTGTATTCATCTGCTCTTCTCACATATTTATTCTAGAACAGACTGACTTTGGTAACTTGAAAGAACCTTCTAATTCAGAGATCTGTCGCATTCCAAATTCTAAAGAGTTACATGGTCAGCAGTTGGCCTCTTCCCCCACTTCGTCAGTGTCTGCTGCTGAGGGAACTACAGAACTTCCTTTGTTCCTCAAGCCAGATGATGATGGATCTCCTTCAGATCGTCCTATTGTACTCAATGTAGATGACTTCCTTATCATGAAGTCTAGTTGTGAAGGTTAGTACCTAGACATGATGTCCATCATCTGTTAATTATACTACAGTGACTTACAGCTGAGATCATCAGCTCATTAATGATGGGTTAGTCAGACTCAAATTATAAATGGTTTTATCTTTCGATCTACTTCATCAGACTACATTTCTTGCTGGACTATTGTCATGGTCAAAACTAGTAGCTGATCAAGTACTCTCTGTGAATTCCTAATTTGGACTTCAGTTTTTATAGCAGGAATTGTTTACATTTTCAGCACTATTTCAGACCGCTATCTAAAAGACAACTGTTTATGGTTGCACAACAATACTCTATCATACAATAAATATTTTACTTTGTTTCTCTGTACACATATGTAGTATCCCACTCAAAATTAAGTCTGTGTATTGTAAGTAAGTATTATTGTATTGTAAGTGCCGAGATTGCTCATTTTACATTTATATTACAGTATACACATCAATTAGATCCAAGACTCATGGATCCTGGTTTATCAGAGTTTTAGTAGCTACTTTCTACAAGCACTCGTGTCATAGAGATGTAGAGAGTCTATTCAAGATAGTAAGTATATCTTATCATAGAGATGTAGAGAGTCTATTCAAGATAGTAAGTATATCTTATTCCTTTGTATTAAGTAGTGACTAGTATATCAGTAGATGATACAAGGTTGAGGTGACATTTGTTGAAGTTACATTGACCATTTTATAATGGTAGTCAGGAGATGACTGCTGACTATAATTCAAGGCTTCACTAGACGCTGCACCTCCCTTTGCCAAGATACATATTCTGACTGTTTATGAAGTGAATTATTACCACATGGAGATTAATTCAAGAATCCATATTTAAAAACAGTTTGTACAGTGTTGCTATGGTAAGAATATGTTTAAACAGTTTGTACAGTGTTGCTATGGTAAGAATATGATTAAACAGTTTGTACAGTGTTGCTATGGTAAGAATATGATTAAACAGTTTGTACAGTGTTGCTATGGTAAGAATATGATTAAACAGTTTGTACAGTGTTGCTATGGTAAGAATATGATTAAACAGTTTGTACAGTGTTGCTATGGTAAGAATATGATTAAACAGTTTGTACAGTGTTGCTATGGTAAGAATATGTTTAAATTTGTGAGACATCAACAAAATATCCTCTTTATATGACGAGTTCTCTGATTGAGAGGTTGTGAATGCTGTTTACAGATACAGGAAAGAGTACGGAAAGTCAGTCTTAGCCAGGCAAACTACACACAGGGTGGAAATGTTCCATCAGCGATATGCACTTTTACTCGTAGGAGGAAGCTGTATCTGTTTCCAGGTTTCCCAAATCGCTAACTTTTTAGTAGCTGGTGAGAAAGCCTTTTTGATATTTCAAATAAATTTTGTGCGACTTGGCTCATTAAATTAGACTCAAGTCAGCAAACTCAGTTGTAAGAAAGATATTTCTAAGTGCCAAAAAGCTGAGGTGTGTTTCCACGCCATATAATATTTTTTGTATATACTGTTAAATGTTTAAACTTGGGGTCAGTGCAATAATAATGTGAAACAGGTATAACAGAAACAACCATAAAGACTCTGAACTAATATTCAACTCATGCAGCAAGTTGTTTCCGCATCTGCGTTTAAGTGGCTCTACAAATAGGTTGCCAACCACAGATGAGAGAAATAATTACTAGTATGACTAGAAAATTTAGCATTAAGTCGACATGTTTTATCTTTTTTACATTTTTATGAAGTTTTAACAACACATCGAAATTAAGCAGCATAGATTTAAACTTTGTTTGTTCATAAGAGGTGAAGACATTTCCAAGGTTTCCTAGGACGCTACCAAACCACCTCTATTGGATATTCTTAAAACATTGGTATTGGTTTTGCTGACTTGAGTCTAATATGGTTTGTCAAGCCGTGTTGGTTTCCAAGACAGTTTAGGCAGACAAAACTTTATGAAATTGGCGAGATATTCTGTCATTACCGGTTATCATGTATTAAACATTTGCTAAAAGCTGATTAATTAATGGGAACAGGCTTTTTGTATGGCATATTATTACCACTGATAAACTTATCATGCTTATAATCAAGTAGTTAGTAGATTATCAAATAACCTTCTCTGATGACTCTGTACCCTAATCTGTATACTACATGATTATCTGCCAAGTTCAATGTTACAAGTGAGCTGATTTTATACATCTACATCTGTTATTACTCCCATTTTTTTGTTTGTGGTTTGTATTGTTCCTATTTTTATATCTTGAATAAACATCAGTTGATAGCATTTATTGAGTTAATCAGTGCATTTGCTTTTTATTATTGTTAAATTGTTGGCAACAGTTTTAAGCTATGTTCCAAAAGTCTCAAGGATAAAGAAGGGTCAGGAAATGAACATGAGCAGCTACATGCTTGCCTAGTTTGAAGCAACACGAGCTTTTTTGGTCAGGTGTTTGGTCAGACTGTTACAGGAGGATTATTATTGGTAACAGAGGACCTATCCAAGTTGTTTAACAATCTTCTCCATTCTGAGGGGTTAAACTCGATCACACGCTTTGAATGAATACAATTCAGGGTAAAACTCAGTCACTACAGGTCTGTTTCATGCCTCAGAACTGTTTAAGGCTGGTTCACACTATATCACCATTTGTCAGTGTTTTCCTTTTGGCGGTAATCGTAAATTATGTGAATTGTGAGCCGAAGGCATCGATGAAGCATTGCGGACACATCGGGAAAGTATGCAGCTGTCAAACATTCCCGATACCTTGTCGAGGATCGACTATCGCTTTTCAAATGTGAACCATTTCGGCAATGGTAATGGCAATGGTTGCGGATAGAGTGAGTTGTTCATTTCGTTTAAGATAGTCGCTGCTGGACTAGTCTTTGATTTCAGCTCGCGAAAACAAGGAGGTTTCTTCGCGAAGATTTTAAAAGATAAATGAAAACACTACATCACAGAGTATTTCCTGATGCAAACGCGGATGGGTGTATGATAGTGCGAACATGGTTGTCATCGACGATCATCGAAGTACTATGGCATCAACGCCGAGATGCGGTGAGATAGTGTGAACCAGCCTTTAGTAAACATTACCGCCCACATGGATAAAACCAGAGTGAAATTTTTATTTAATTTTCATGTATACATACCATAAAACCTCTATTTGAATGTCATGGTGCTCTACTTTTCAACCCTTCTTCCATGGTGGCATTATATTAGAGGTAAAGTTCAAATAGGAGGTAGTGTCGTATTTTTGGACTAGCTCATCAGAATTTTGTGAAAATAAGTTTAACCCTTTTATGGGCGAAAAGATGCTAATGTGTATATTTTTCAGTCTTCTTTTGAACAAATCAACGTTAATGTCATAGACGTCAACATTTTCGTTAAACTACTTTTCATAGAGGTGGAAATACAAGACCGAGCTAAACAAAGGACTACTTTGAGTATTAATTATTAACTCGATACAGTTGTTAATTGTTTCGATGGTGTCGCTTTCAAAGTTTTAAAGAAAAACCGTAAAACTATGGAATTAAAAAATGAACATAACATTTTTAAGTATTGAAGATGTTTTTAACATTTTAAATTTAGAATACACTGTAACGATAGCTGCTATTACGTCATACAGTATTCCTGAAATCATTCTCATTGTTCATCTCAATGCTGTAGTATTCAGGTAAAATTGTAAACAACATTATGAATTAATCTGAAAACAATGGATAGGATTTGGACTTTAGTGACTTCAAATCAGAGTGTAGTTCTAATTCAGACTGACGTTCGACTATTTTAGGTACCTCAGTAACTAAAATAATGGCAACCACTACAGGGAAGGTGTTAATTAATTAATTGCTAGTGATGTGACCGAGGTATTATTAGTACCATTTTTGAACACATTTCTATTGACTAAAAATTCCACTTTCCTACAGCCCACGACCAAAGTGATATTGGAAAATAAATAAAAGGGAAGAAAAATAAAAAGAAAGGGTAATGTCGGTTTTTGAAAAAAGTAGTTCTCAGCAGGAATTGACGGATTATAGTGTAAATAAATGAGACTTGTTTGAGATGATATAAAATAAATTTGAGGGAGCACGACTCTAAAAAGGTGCAACTAATAATTTGTTTTGGAGGTATACGAGTAATTGGTTAATTGTTGATATTAAAATATCTGTTATAAGTATACAGTATTTGTTAAAGGTCGCGCAGTCTAGTCTCCTCTCTTTTACGTTGTAAGATTTGGTCATTGATAGCTAATCGAGTGATGCGCTCCCTAGCGAAGTTTCAAATTTCAAGCTGTAGACCTAAACCACTGTACGTAATTTAACTAACAACAACAATAAAGAAATATGTTTATTATATCTCTGAAATGCAAAATTAAAAGTAAAACGACGAGCTGCCGTGTAATATACAGTTTGAAAGTTGGTTGTGTTGTGAATGTAGAATGATTTAGATAGTGATATGTAACAAAAAGCAAGCGTCGGCATTCACGCGTCTGAAAGTTTTATGCAAACTGGAGTGAAATAAAGAAATATTCTTGTCATAAAGGGGCATTGTAGTTCCGCCATAGCTTGTAGATGAGATGTAAAGAAATCTGGCTAATGTTCTAGATAATTTAAAAACCTTCGGTAATTGGGCAAAAACATAGGCTGATACTGTGTACCACATTTTCGTTCCTGTAAATCGGTCTACGCCTCAAACAGTCTGTGTTAATTACACAAACCTTCGGCAATTAAAAAATGCCATAGACTGGTGAAATGATCACGTTTTTCTCGAGAAATGCGCACTGCTAAATAGTTCGACTATTTGTCGCACGGCTTTATTGGCGTATCGTAGGCTGGTCTTAACTATCATTAAACCGAGCTTTTTAAGCGTTTTGTAGAGATTTTTTGGCCGAATTAATCTGTCTATTTATGTATAATCCGATCAGATGGGTTAGTTTTAAGATATTGCGGTAGCCTTTCAAAGACTTTGTAACATGTTTAAATAGGTTTATACGTGTTTAGTATCATTATTATAGTTTAACAACTCTACTGAAAAATTGTTAAATTTGTTGATGAGATTTCAATGCAAGGGTTCGCTACATTTTTAATGAGTAATTTTCGTAAGTTGTGTGCACATGCATTTATCATAAAAACTCTCAAACTTCGCTCCGCTTGTTTGATCGTGGATAATCTTTTACTATCTATATTTATTTCTCAAAGTTGGTCTGTCCGTGTATTTGTCCAGCCGTAGCTAACTTATGATCTTGGAATAAAGAATCCATAAAGCAGGAGATTTGATCTCCGAACTTCCTGTTTGCCAGTCTGATGCCTTACTAACTAAGCCAGAGAGCTTGATAGACTCACCAGGCGATATATGTCGCCATATTGGAGCAAAAAGGCTAAGGCCTACAGTCATGAAAAGTTATTGCGTTGGACCAAAAGCTCTTATTAGTAAGCTTATTCAAATTTTCCATTGGCAATGTGCCAGGCTAATAGCAAGTGGCAGGCAACTCTCATTACCTCTTATTGTTTGTAAGCTGATTTTTAATACACAGGCAACGCAGGGTAGCACAGCTAGTGGGTTCATAAAGATCAAAGAATGTCAAAGTGGTAGTCAAATTGAGGCGGTGTTCAATTGAAGGGTGGTGCTGTATTTTTCAACCCTTTTTATAGTGGCTATCTATTAGAAATGGTATTCAAACATTCAAATATAGGTGGCGTTCGAATAGAAATTTTACGGTATTCATATGTTTTACTCTATATAAAATAGAATTTTAGGCTACATAATATTCTTACCACTTTTTTAAATACAATGAGACAGACGTAGAAAAAGCTTATAACAGCTTTCTGTCAGCGACCTGTAGATTCTTTAAAAAGCTAGCACGATTCGATAACTGAGTTTCCTTGCTTCGAATCGATTCAGAGTTCACCTCTGTCGAAGATATTGCACCTTACTGTTTCAACGACTCAGAGCTGCATTATATCAATATTTGTATGAATGTCCATGTACTCCTTAATACAAAACTTGTTAAAATAAACTATCTTCTGGGTCATTGTCGCTTTTTAATTCAGGTTTCGTACACTCGTTGCACCAACTCAGCCACCATACCTCAGCATTTTCTTTTTATTTTCCTTATTGCCGCCTTCTATGCTACAGAACAGCAATGGAATTTACTACTTGCTATACAGTTACTACTTCAGAGGTCGCATGAACTACAGTCGCTTTTAGTAAATAACTTTTACTATACCAAAAGAGCTAAGCATAGGAAGAGGTTGGCGCTGGTGCAGTAGGAATTTGTACAATCCGTAGCTTCAGTTATTTAATGAATAAGGTGATAAAATAAATAAAAATGTAATTATCTCATAATTGTCATATGAGCAGCCCATCGTTGGCAATAATCCCACGACCAAACACGAGTATCGGTTTGGTCGTGTATTTGATTGGCTCCTCATCGGTGTGTGAGCAACCTATCAATAACAGTAGTAGTTAGAATATAGCTGTGTGGTAGTGCGATGAAATGTGCTAAGTTTCTTTACCTCCACTGAGGAGAGCTTGGGCTGGTATTATCAATTTGAATCCATATACAGTAAGCGTTTCCGTGACATCAAATAGTAATCTCAATGCGAGTGCCTTCTCACAAATTTAGCGAGACAAAATAGCATCGAATTTGTTTATATTTTACAAGTTCTATGATTTAAAGAGGAAGAAGCTGTGAATCCGTTCAAAGCATGGAGATGTAGCGAAAGAGTTTGGCAAACTGCAAAACATTTGCAAAATTACTGCATTAAAAAAATTGCATTAAATTACTGAAAAGCTGCGCCAAGAATTTACATTAAATCTGGTTGTTCATTAAAAATAATATGTCATTCCTATTCACACCTGACTTAGAAAACAAATACAAAGCAAATAAATAAAGTTTCTACACGAATAAAAAAAGCTAAGCAGAGCTGTTATATGCATGTAATAGAAAAAGCAATAATCAAATTTCAGAAAGCTTTGGAATGCTGTAAACGAGGTGTAAAAAACTTCTACATCAAATACTGACAAAATGGTAGTCTAGAACTCAAAACTAAAAGGTAAAAGCAATATAATATTGAATTATTTTAATAAATTCTTAACAGAGATAAGACCCTGATTAGCAATATCAGAGCGTAACATCAACATGAATTACTTGTAATACAACATGAATTAAAAAACTTATGTGAGCATTAAGTTGAAGTTTTAGATGGCATAGTGCCAATACTGGTCAAAGACTGCAATTTTTTGCCAAAACTACTAACACATATAATTAACCAAACTATTTTATATAACAACTTGGCATCAAAGACTTAAGTGGCTAACGTTCTATTTAACTTCATAAACAAAGAGTTACAAAACTTTACTAACCAATTACAGACCTGTCTCATTTTTAACAATATATTCAGAAATACTTTAAAAAGTTTTAAATTTTCAAATACAATCTCATCTCGAAAGTGAAAGTATAATTTCTAGCTCGCATTTAGAATTCAGAAAAAGAAAGGTACATTGGATGATCTTATTAAGGTTGTAAACTATACTTTTGCTACTCTAAATTCTGGTATAATAATCATTAGTATATTTATTGACTTCTCAAAGGTATTTGACACTATTAACCATGATATACTATTGCATAAGCTCAAAGACATGAATTCTCCTAATACTTTTATTAAATTAATTAAACATAACCTAACTGATCGTTATACCAACAAGTTTTCTTAAATAAAACAAAATAATTTCTTTTTAAAATCCCTTGCTAGGTTTCCCAGAGCTCCATCTTATGCCCTAATTTTATTTTATTATACATTAATAACTTATTTAATTACGCAAAATCATTTAACATCCTCCTGTTTGCTGACAACACAAACCCATTCTTTGAAACTAAATCTCCTGATGACGATATTTTTATAATAAGTAACAGGTTTCGCATTGTCAAAAATTTCTGTTCTATAAATAAACTCACATTAAATGTTGAAAAAACCAACTTTAATATAATTAAGAATCCACAAATAAAAATACTCTTCATAGAACCTCATAGAACAGTTTCAATAAATAGAATTCTGATAAAAGATGTGGGAAATATCAAACTTTTTGGTATAGTTATTGTTTCTACACTGAATTGATTCTCTCATATTACAAAGTTACGGTCCGAGCTTGCATCTATCTCTGTACTGATTTATCTTACTTTTTTCTTGCCTTTCTCAAATGTGTTAATTCTTCTTCTATATAACGGTCTTATAAACTGGTTTTCTGTTTGGTAGCTTGGTGAAACGCACCAGAGACTTATTTTAACACAATTTTTGGTATACAAACGCATATTTAACAACTACATACAAAAATCCTGCTACTTATCATGCAACTCCAGTATTAAAAAAACTGAAGTTCTCTATATAAAACAGCTTTGCTAACAGTGTCTGTGTCTCTTAGCTCAGACAGCATGTTCTTTTCGCCTTGAATCTCAACCTGCACCATACTACCTTACCAGACAGTCTAAACTCTCTTTACTTAAGCCTGACACTATGTCAACTTGTGGCCAGAGACATGTCTCCTAACATAGGGTCTCATACCAGATGTCTGACGCCTGGGCAGTCTTTCTGTTCATCTCAGGAAGATAAGATATATTGCTGAATTTAGAGTGGACGAAAACAGTAGCTGATGAATAATCTGGTGCTTGCTTGGAGGCTTTCAGGCCCAGCTCCTTGATTATAGCCATGCCATTGTGCATTGAGGCCTGCATCACTACTTTCATGGCTGAATAATTGATATAATATTTACACATGTATTTTTCTTTTCATTATTACTAGTTTCAGATTGATGATCAATGTACATGTAAATAAAACAAAATGATATCAAAATGTGTTGATGTCTTACAAGTTTAAACGAGATTTAAAATTTCTGGTTACTTTCCCATTGTTACCATACTGTAAAGTATGTGCCCCAGAAATCTTTTGTAAACCCATTAAATAGTACTTTAGACTGTTCATGTCTGCTGCCATTCACTATACTTAAACAATTTTGTGACTGCATCAACCATACATGCTCCTTTAGCAATGTGTCAGCTGTCACAGATTCAAATACTATAATTACCTTTGGTCTATAGAGCTGAAGCCTTAATAGTGTAGAGAAGGTCTATAGGCTCCCACTAGGCAGCTCAAAAAGATTGGTTGTATATTTGAATATAAATGTCAAGTAGAACGTTGTCGATATATGCAACATATCACTTCATAAGATCCAACTTGATATGATTTTACTGGAAATCTATCTGGAGTAGTCATCATGACGTTCATTCATGGTTTTCTAATGCTTTTTCTGTGGCAAGTATTTGCTGCTTATTTGTAGTTTGAAGTTAGCAGCCAGTCAGCTGTTATATCTTTAGCAGAAAGGTATTTGCATTTCATTCCCTTAACAAAAATATCTTTAATTATACTCAATTGCATAAGGTATACGTATGCATGTACATGTAATGGGCAGGCTATAATCGTTTTTATTGAAATATATTTTGTATATGGTGCACCAGAAAATAAAAAAATGAATAAAGTACAAACATATAACATAATTTATTTAGCTGATTAACGAGTGAGTTACCATGAAGTGGATGCAGAATATAGCCATGATCACTAAAGAGCAGCCATGACCTTATGACTGCTAAATGACCAAATTGACAAAATGGTTAAGAAAGCTTGACCAGCGAACGATAATGAGTATAAGTATAGCGTAGAAAGTATAGTGGTACTATAGTGAGTACTAGTATAGCATATTGAGAATAGTGGTACTATAGTGAGTACTAGTATAGTGCAGTGAGTATAGTGATACTATAGTGAGTACTATAGTATAGCGTAGTAAGAATAGTGGTACTATAGTGAGTACTAGTATAGTGTAGTGAGTATAGTAATACTATAGTGAGTACTATAGTATAGTGTAGTGAGTATAGTGGTACTATAGTGAGTACTAGTATAGTGTAGTGAGTATAGTGATACTATAGTGAGTACTATAGTATAGTGTAGTAAGTATAGTGGTACTATAGTGAGTACTAGTATAGCGTAGTAAGTGTAGTGGTACTATAGTGAGTACTAGTATAGTGTAGTAAGAATAGTGGTACTATAGTGAGTACTAGTATAGTGTGTGAAGTATAGTGGTACTATAGTGAGTACTAGTATAGTGTGTGAAGTATAGTGGTATAAGTATAGCGTAGTAAGAATAGTGGTACTATAGTGAGTCGATAACAATTTTTATAGCTGCCTTCTATTACATACCCATAGATCTACAAAGTTTCAAAATAGACATTATATGAGTGGCAAATCTGTCAAACAATAGATTTCTTTGCTTATATACAATGTATCTATAAAAAGCATATATCGCTATATACCACTATTTTGTTGGTACACTGATTCATCAGCGCCAGAACCTGCCAACTTTTATTAAACAAAACTATCTGTTAAAGCACAATATTAGTGGCTGTCCTTTCAATGAGCACTATAATAGATGCAGCTTTTGTCTAGTGATCTAGAATGCTGATCTGCAAACAACAAGTTGGTGTTCAATTTAAAAAAAAGCCTTGATGGTTACAGGAATAACAACCAACCTTAAACCATAACTGTCACAAACAACTTTTATCGTATTTACTGGGTAAATAAGACATGCTGATTCCGATTTTGTACTCAAAATAAAGATTAGTTCACTAACCTTTAAAGTCATTTAGGCATTTTTAAAGCGTTTCAATATCCGTTTTGAAAACAACACAATCGGCATTACAAGCTCCGCCCTTAAATATGTGACGGAACCTAGCTTTTTCAGTAATGGAAGTTAGGAATGTTTAGTCAGATTTAGAATAATTTTAAATAAATTTGGAATGCTCTCTACAACTGGGCATGTCTCCATATATGTATTAGGGCATGTATTAGGTTCCCGTAGCACTGAGCTCAGACATGTCCAGTTAAGATCACAGAGACTTTGTTTGCTCTTTAAGACACGCACAGCCTCTTCTTACAGTAGGCTAAGCAAATATCATACTTGATCTTCGAGGAGTTACTGACAGAGTCTGTCAAATCACAAACTTACGCCAAACATTTTCGTTTATTAAAATTTTAAAAATATGTTTTTGGTAACACGTAAAGCAATACTTGACTCATTATTGAAGCACTTATTATAAAAAAGAAACGACTGTTTTAAAGTTGATTTCATGATGATAAAAACTTTAGGTTCCTTACCTGGAAAAATTGAATACCAATATTACTTGACAGTATTTGGAAGGCTTGTTTCAGGTAGTTAGCATGTTTCAGTTCTTTATGAAGTACTGGTATAATGATGTGTTAGGACACTATGTACTCTTAGATGTTATGAAGTACTGGTATAATGATATGGTATAATGATGTGTTAGGACACTATGTACTCTCAGATGTTTTGAAGTACTGGTATAATGATATGGTATAATGATGTGTTAGGACACTATGTACTCTCAGATGTTTTGAAGTACTGGTATAATGATATGGTATAATGATGTGTTAGGACACTATGTACTCTCAGATGTTATGAAGTACTGGTATAATGATATGGTATAATGATGTGTTAGGACACTATGTACTCTCAGATGTTATATAGTACTGGTATAATGATGTGTTAGGACACTATGCACTCTCAGATGTTATGAAGTACTGGTATAATGATGTGTTGGAAACTATGTACTCTCAGTTCTTTATGAAGTACTGGTATAATGATGTGTTAGGACACTATGTCCTTTCAGATGTTACAAGAAATGGTTAAGGCTGATCAAAGGTCACAATTTTTCTAGATATCAAGTAAGTATTATCACAAATTTTATGGCACAAAATGAGGAGTGTAGTAAGACCTTGAATGGAGTTTCTGAAAAGTCTATAAACTTTGTATAATAATAAATGTGTGACTCATAGAAGGCCATAGCCTGTGGATTTCAATCACAACTATAGAATGGCTATAAAGTCAGAAAAAGTGACGCTAAATGTAAACCAATTATCTGCAGAAAGCATTGATTTTGTGCTGTTCTTCTTTGTGAGCTAACAATGTGTTGTACATCGACATGGCGACTAAGTGTGCTTGTATTGCTTTAGTGAACTACTAGCCGAATTCCTGATGTTGCATGGTTAAGAAAATAATTATGCAATGAATTTGAATAACTTACCTGATATCTAGATTGTTTTGTTGTCCATATGTTTTGTGCCTTATTAGTGTATTTGTTAAATAGAAAATACAACTTTTTATGTTATTTAACTTTTTGGACTTTAATCTATCATATGGCGATTAGAGTGAGATGCAAAGCAGCTGAATCATATTTGTCTTTATGCATTACCACATATTTCCCTTTGTCTTACAAAACTATACACAGCTTTGTTCCTCAGATATTATGTTGCAAAAAAGAGACTATGTATTTTTGTCCAAAGCTAGTAAACACAACTAGCAGTTAGCGTAAAGGTAAATACGTGTATTAAAGTTATTTTATTGATTATCAGGTTGCCGATAGATGCAAGACACTATAATTGGTATTGAATTGACACTATGATTGGTATTATACCTGATAATCTCTCACCGCACCCTAGACTGTCAGGGCAGTAGTTTACATACATGACCATCCAGAGTAGACTGATATTACAATTTGTAGCTCAGCGGCGGTGTCAAACTATCACCTTTTACTGTAAACAGTAAAACATTTAATTTATGTTTAACCTGCACATATGGCCTATGCTCTTTGCTAAACAGTGCACGATTTATTCGCATCACCCTATGTTCGTCATTCTATCAATATATTAATTTTTACGTTTGTTGTTTGTTTGTTTTTTGGTCTTTATGTCCAGTTATAGCCACAAGATTTTGGAAATGAAAAATCTGCTGCGCACTGGATTTGAATTTGGAGCCTCCAGTTCTGCACACACGCATCTATTCAATACATTACAATGCAATGGGCTACACTACGGAATAAATTGTGTACAAACTCATAGCACTTTGTAATCTTTCATAACTTCACGCTAAACACTTAAAGGTTGACTTGCAACAAAATTCACATTACAGTTATTTGATATGAAAAGATTCACCATGTCTTACTTCGTGAGGCTGCGATTAACTGTTCATTTTTTAGCTTTTAAGAGCTTGTAATCACATTTCCACATATTTTCCACCTACAACACAACAGAGTGAGACATGGTGAATCTTTTGATACCAACTAACTGTGATGTGAATTTTGTTTCAAGTCGACCTTTAAGCTAGCATTATGCTAGCGTAATGTTAGAATTGTGGCAAAAAGAAAAAAGCTTAAACTCACATGGACAGCAAGACTATTGCAATCAGTATAGAACTGTAGGAGACACTGCAGCTGACACTGTATAAATTATACAAAAATAAATATATACCTTCATTTATAAGTTAGAATGGTAGATGTTGTTTTTCCTTTGATTACAAGAACATTTTTTTGCAAAACCTTTTTATTGCCCGTGCAACACCGTGCATTCAGATAGTTGTATTCTAAATATACAGTCAAACATGGATAACTCGAACTTCAAGGGACCGCGAAAGTGTTTGAATTATCAGAGCGTTCGGGTTATCAGAGCACTGTCACAAGTCCATGTATTTACTTATTTATTAGTAGATACATATACAAATACAAACTATAATATAAATAAGAAGCACAAGTGGCTTGTTTCAAATTAAATGCTTCTAATGTAAAGTTTAAAACGTTTTTATCAAAAAGTATAGAAATTTTTCCACCACTTGAGATTGGTTTGTTGTTTGAGGTGATGTTATTGCCAGGACGTTTTTTAGATTGACATTGGCAAAACTTGATTGTTGTTGAAATGCTCAAAAGAAAAGACATCTTTTTTTTTGAGCGTTTTACCCACGATAAATTTGTAAAGTTTAAAACGTTTTTATCAAAAAGTATAGAGATTTTTCTGTCACTTGAGATTGGTTTGTTGTTTGAGGTGATGTTATTGCCAGGACGTTTTTTAGATTGACATTGGCAAAACTTGATCGTTGTTGAAATGCTCAAAAGAAAAGACATGTTTTTCTTTTGAGCGTTTTACCCACGATCAATTTTGCCAATTTTTCTTGAAGTTTATGCAAAGATTACCTCACTTTACCTTGCTTCCGAAGGGCGATCGCGAAGCGGATGTTTGGTATAAATCAAATTTCACCAAACTTTTAGAAAAGTCGTTGACAAAAATATTTTGCCGATGGTGGTAATAACGACGCCTATGAATTACAAAAAGTTGAGGTTTACCTCTATGGCTTGGAATAAAGTGATTTTCTAAAGCGATAACAACCGTTTCGGTAGCCGTTGGGCAAAAAACAGTTCGAGTCAAAAGTGTTGAGTTCGAGTTATCTATAGCAATTTATCATTACGTGGGAACGGACCAAAGAAACCGTTCGAATTAACCATGGGTTCGAGCTATCCGTGTGAGAGTTATCCATGTTTGACTGTATTTGGTAGAGCCTATATTCCTCACTCCATGATATTATAAATATAATCATTAGAGCCTATGTTCCTCACTCCATGATATTATAATTATAATCAGTAAGGCCTATGTTCCTCACTCCATGATATTATAAATATAATCATTAGAGCCTATGTTCCTCACTCTATGATATTATAAATATAATCAGTAGGTCCTATGTTCCTCACTCTATGATATTACAAATATAATCAATAGGTCCTATGTTCCTCACTCTATGATATTATAAATATAATCAGTAAGACTATGTTCCTCACTCTATCTACTATATAAATGGCAATCGTTGTCCGTCTGTCTGTCTGCGTGTGTGTGTGTGATTGTGTGTCCGCCTTATAGAGTACTGTACTTTTCGGACTATTAGCCGCTACTAGGTATCTGGGGCGCATTAACGGGAATCTATGGTTAGTGCGCCTCTACATAACCTATTCATCGTTTTTACACAAAAATCACGTGATCTCTGGTTAGCGCGTAGTAGTTTACATGCAATTAATATTTACTGCCAACGTGTACCGAGAAGGTCACCTAAACGTTTGTTTCTTGCGGTCACTGGAAAAAACGCAGTTCTCATCTACTAAGTTTCTACATCAAAAAGGTAAGTGCTTCTTATTCAATGTTGTATTGTCTATGAATTGACACACTTCCAATACATAACCCTTTCACTAGCGTCCATGTACGAATTTAGCTATCGGCCTACTGCCAGCCATTTTGCCGATAATGCTTCATGATATTTTTTCAATTTGAAACTCCATCTAGAATGTTTGTTTTGGTTATATATTTCATTTTGCCAACACGTTAACAAGCACTGCTATTCAAAAAATTTGTTTTATCTATACTTTGTGCATTGATAAAGCGATGTGAAGCTACAAAGCAAAACAATCCTCTACAATGTTCCTTATTCTTACAAAACAATTACTTTCATCGCCATCAGAGTCAGTGCTGCTATTGCTATTTTAATTATCTGTGTAATCACAAAAATTCTGAATCGTCTATAATGTCATCAACATAAGTAGCTATTTGTTTTCTAACTCGGTGGCGTTTTCTAAACTTACACAAAAAATGGTTGTTTTTAACCACTTCGGGTGCAATTGCATAATCCAATTTCGCATTCAGGTACAATTAAATCATGATGCTCTACAGATTATGACATGGGTCAACAAAATGTCGTTTTAACCATAGAAGCACTCACGTTTTTACATAGAACACCTATACTTTTTGGAAAGCAGAGAAAATTCTGTATCTGATCAAATTATCTTTATTGCAAAAATTAAAAATGATACATATTGAAAGTAGCATGAAATAGCGGTTTTATTAAAATTCTTGTTCTACAAACATACCTGACTAATAAGGGTAGCATATAAATGTATAAAAGTATATATAATAACAAGCAACTAAAACATTATACCGTGTATAAAATGCAATCTACAGTCTCTTCCATAGCTGTTAACTTATCTTTGTCACCACTCCACTGGAAGTCTGCCATTTCTATTACTGAATTGAAGTCTATACGCATCCACTACTAGCTACTACGCTTTGTTACTAACTGATCGCGATGTTGAACTTTGAACGCAAGTTACTCAAAATTCTTTCAATAAACCATAGCTGTTTGACCAGTCCAATGTCTGCAAACATGTCTCAAGGTCATGCTTAGCTTTGTAGATATGGTGTAACTGTAAGCAGGCTCTAAATATAGATCAGTGGTTCCTAACCAGGGAGGATTTTTGGGATTTATAGATGGGGGGGGAATTTGGCAGTTTGCCAAAGGGGATTTCCGTGGCACCAATTTTTCTTATACCTGTAAAGGGCAGCGAGGAGTGAATGAATTTCAGTAGTTTCTACAAAGCCAAGATCTAAACCTGTGGAAAATGTAAGGATTGCTACACTACATGCATATACATACCTGCAATATTAATTGTTCAGTTACCGATTTGGTTTGCATAAACATATAACATTTTGACAATTTTCTCTGTAGCCTAACATACGTATGATGTTTTGCTCATGTAGATATTGAACGTATTCAAATATTTTGATTGCATATCCCATATTGTAGGTGTTAGAAATGTCAAAAACAAAAAGACGAACATATGATGATTCTTACCTTAACTATGGATTCACTTGTATGATTAAAAGCGGCATCGAAGTACCACAATGGGTTTTGAGCATGAAAGTGCTCACTAATGACTTCATGAAATCACATCAACTTAAGCAACACCTAAGAAATAAACATGCAATACACATGGATAAATCAAAGCCGTTCTTTGAAGCTAAAGAGAGAGAACTCAAGCGGGCAAAACTGGATTCCACTGGCAGCTTTCATATCCAGGCACAGGCCATTACCGAGGCATTCTATTGCCTGTCTTACCGTATCGCCAGAAATAAGAAGCCACACACCATTGGTGAATCATTAGTTAAACCTTGTCTACTGGAGTGTACTAAGATTATTCTCGGAGACACAGCCCGGTAGATACGAAAAGCCGAACTCGCTGAATGACTGAACAGACCGAATATTTTGGGAGTTGCCCTTTTGTGTGACTATTTAGAGATAAGGGTGCGTAACTCAAACTTCTATAAATAAAGAGCTCAATGAATTTTGTAGAAACATTTTAGAGGCTGTAGTTTATTTTTGCACCAGTGAAGCACGCTGCGAATAAAAATATTACATATTCATTCGAAGTATTTTTGCTATCACTAGTCCAATCAGTACTCACCTTACCTTTGACAGATAAAAGGGAAATGCCTTGTAGAAGCAAAAGGTTTTATTTGTTCAGTAGTATCGTTAACCATTGGTGAACTAGTAGCTAAATAACTAGCCAAAATTGTTTCTTTATTCAATTGGAAATGAATATATTCATTTCTAAATATAGTAATATTTATTATAATCATATGAAACATGCAATCAATATTATTTATAGATAATAATTGATTTATAGATAATAGTTGAGTGAGGCCAACTCCCAAAAGATATTCGGTCTGTTCAGTCATTCAGCGCGTTCGGCTTTTCGTATCTACCGGACACAGCCGCTCAAAAGATAGCTGATTTATCCCTCTCAGACAGCACAGTGAAATCGAGGATCGATAATATGTCTGCGAACATAAAGAGGCAAGTAATTGAAAAGATCAAGTCATCTCCCATGTTCACCATTCAACTTGATGAGTCCACTGACGTTGCTAGCATTTCACAGCTGATTTTGTTTGCACGCTATGTACACAGAAAGACAATTGAAGAAGAATTTTTGTTCTGCAGTCCTCTAACAGAGACCACCACAGCTGCTGATGTTATGAACCTGGTTTCCGACTTCCTCAGCAAAAAACATCTGGACTGGGGCAAACTAATTAGAGTTTGCACTGATGGTGCTCCAGCCATGCTTGGCTGTCATGCTGGAATTGCACAGTTGGTAAAAGAAAAGAATCCTTTAGTGGTGAATACCCATTGCTTCATTCACAGACAAGCGCTAGCAGCAAAAACTCTTCCCAAAGGATTGCAGGAACACCTTTCTTCAGTGATTAAAGTAGTAAACTTTATCAAAGGCTCAGCCTTGCAAACACGTCTCTTCCACAAGTTATGCAAAGATATGGATGCTGTTCACTCATCATTATTGTTCCACACCGAAGTTCGATGGTTATTAAAGGGCAAAATGCTTCTGCGTTTCTTCAATCTACAAGCAGAGGTCAATGAGTTCTTGAAAACTCATAACAAACCCAAACTACTGACTTCAATGCAGGTGGAAGGCTTCCATCAGTGTCTTGCTTACCTGGTTAACATTTTTGGTTCAATCAAGGAAGTGAACACAAAGATGCAAGGTAGAGACAGAAATGTGTTAAATGTAATTGATAGTATCAATGCATTCAAGGACAAGCTCAAACTCTGGGTGGTAAGACTGGCTACTGAGAAGGTAAGAGTTTCATTTCCAGTTTTGCATTCATTAGTTGACAAGAAAGCTTTTTCCGCTTCTTTGCTAACCGACATAAAGCATCACTTGAACAGCTTGATAGCAGAGTTTGAGAGATATTTTCCATAGTTAGATCCTACGACAGAGCAATTGATGAGCCTGACCCGAGACCCTTTCAGGCGCAATGTCCATGAGATTCCGGAACAGCTTGAGGAGGAGTATTTGGAGCTGACAAACAACTCTGCATTAAAAGATGACTTCAAGGAGCTATCAATAGAGCACTTTTGGATTCAGACCTAAAGATTGTATCCTAACATAAGCCTGGCCGCTTTCAAGATGCTCATACCATTTGCTTCCACATATTTTTGTGAGTCAGCATTTTCAGCAATGCTAACCATAAAGAGCAAATCTAGAAACCGTCTGAAAGTAGAAGCTGACCTATGGTGTGCCCTATCTACAACAACTCCTAACATCAAAATTCTGGTCAGCTCCAAACAAACACAGAAATCGCACTAGTCTGCTGACTGTCTTACAACTTGAACTTGAATACATATACATATATATATATATATACATGTATATATATATATATATATATATATATATATATATATATAAGAGGAGGAGCAAAGCATCAAAGCATATGCAGCCTCCATGGCCATTTCCGATAAGTTGCTAGCTGAATTTCAATCGGTTGCTCTTACAACGGACCTACGCCCTGATGATGAGGAAATATACTGGCACACGAAACCTCTTCATTGTGCTTACTACCAACAAATATCTAAGGTTGGCGATCTTCACCAGACATATATGTGTCTAAACAAAAAGAACCTAACGACCAATGCAGAATCGCTAATCATGGCAGCCCAAGAGCAAGTGCTCCCAACAAGGCAACTCCAAACGAAAATATATCACACTAGAGACGATCCTAGATGCAGACTGTGCAAAGATGCACCTGATACCATTCAACACATCATCAGTGGATGCAAACAGCTAGCAGGAAACGCATACACTGAGCGGCATAATCATGTTGCAGGTGTTGTGTATAGAAGTCTATGTGATGAGTATGGCCTTAATAAACCACAACACTGGTGGGAAGCTCCTGGTAAGGTGAATGAAAATGACCGCGCTAAAATCCTCTGGGACTTCTACGTCCGGACTGACAAGCATGTCCTAGCAAACCAACCAGATATAGTGGTGGTAGACAAGGAGAACAAGAGGGCTACTATAATAGATATAGCAGTACCCAATGACTACAATATAGCCAGCAAAGAAAAAGAAAAGGTAGAGAAATATCTCCCTCTTAGAGAAGAGATTGAAAAATGCTGGAATGTAAGAACAACTGTAATCCCAGTAGTCATTGGGGCACTGGGCGCAATAAAACCGGCGCATAAAATGTGGCTTGCCCAAATACCAACAGCAATCAACTCAGGTGAGTTGCAGAAAAGTGCGCTATTGGGGACAGCTAAGATCTTGAGGCGAGTGCTCAAACTCCCAGGTCTCTGGTAGGAGACCCGAGTTAGAGCAGAATTTACCACCCATACGGGGTATCCGGGGTGAGGAAACAATTTAAATTTATATATATATATATTTATGTATAATATATATAATATATATATATATATATATATATATATATGAAACCTCTACTTTTAGTACAAATGCGTCTGATGAGTGCATCGAACAAAACAAATTTGTAGCGCAATTACTAAAAGTTTACTTTCTTCATAATATTTTTTCAAATATATATATATATGTATCCTCACTATTGTATATGCCTTAGGACACTTATATTTCGCTAGTATTTAGTTTCATGAGTAGCATACAGAGTAAAGTTTCACTGCAACTTAACCCTATGAGTTCCAAAACCGACCTTTGTCGGTTTACCTCGTAAACCGACATTGCTCGTAAACCGACCTCTGTCGGTTTACGAGCAATGTCTCGTAAACCACTGAGATATTGCTCGTAAACCGACCTCTGTCGGTTTACGAGCAATGTCTCAGCGTACCAAAACCGAAAAACCCGACATTTTTGCCATTTTCGATTGACTTTTTTTAAAACGTTTTATTTATTTTAAAAACAACGTTAAAAATTAAAATTAAAAATTTGAGCAATTTCAGTAAGTTTTTTACTACTGTTTTGAGGCTATAAATAATAAATTTTATGCGCATGTGCAAAAAGAACATGTAAAGATTTGATCTTTCTTTATGGAAAGCTGATCAACATGGACGGACTTGATTATTTGAGCTCGGCTAAAAAAATTTGTTTAGAGGATGATATCAACTGGTTCGAAAGTGAAGAAGAGGATTTCAGGTCAGAAAAATCTAGGGAAGATGATGGAAGTAAAAAAGAAGGTCAACAGGGTGAATTGGATTGCGAAAGTGGGATTGAAACGGCCGGCGTTGAAATTGGGAATAATGACGGATATAAAGAGGAGCTGATTTAAAACCAAAATAATTACATTTTGATGACAGCTTGGCAGGAGATAAATTCAAATACTTAAACAGGTAAATATTTTTTATTATTTGAAGCTTTTTATAACATTGGCCATGATAAATGTAATATTCAACGAACTGAATAAATATGGCTTTCAAAAACATTGCGATGCTTCGGAGCCTGTTGATGATAAATATATATGACGAGTTATTAGTTTAGTTTTGCAAATAGGTATTCTCAAAAAGCCTACTCTGTTGTCTTACTGGTCCACAATCCTTCATCATCTATGCTGATTTTTAATAAAATTGAAAGTAGAAAGAAAAAAAGAAGCAAGTTTACTTTTTACTGACAATTTTGAAGACCCTGCTGGCAATAAATTGTTCAAGTTGGAAAATGTTTTTGCCATGATATGCGACTGGTTATATTCTGTTTTGCTGCCTGGTAAATTGCTATCTATAGATGAAAGCTTGCTGGCATGGAAAGGATGGCTCAACTTCAGACAGTGTATTCCATCTAACAGATTTGGATCAAAGTTATTTGCTCTCTGAAGCTGTCTCTGGCTATGTGCACAAGTTGTCTGTATACCTGGGTGATGAGCAGGAGCAAGCTGAAGGTACCGGCAGCAGATTCTCTTGTGGAATATCTCTATGCGAGTCATATTTTGATCCCTACCATGCAAAATAAATTTATTTACAAATTGTATTTTATTTAGTTTCTGCAAATGCTTCCTTGCTTTGTATTGCTAGCTTTTGTACATACGTTCGCTGAAATGTCATTATCTATTGTATTTGTTGTGTAGTGATATGTTGTATTTGTTGCCCATTGCCCTTATCACCCACCTAATCAAAAGAGTTCAGTTCTCATATTGTTTTGTCATCTAGCAGAATGATTTCTCCATCATTTGCTGTATCTGCTCATTATGAATGTTGCTTCCTGTCTTTTGCTGCTTCACAAAATGTGTGAATACAGGCTCACCACTCAATTCTTCTTGTGCACAACCAGTTAATCCTTGCTGCAGCACCCATGGATCTTAGCTGCAGCACACCTGAATCCGTGCAATGAGTTTATATGCAAAATTGTTACTTGAATCTATAATTTCAAGAAATGCACATAAATCTGCCAGTAAAAAATCATATCTGTGAATA
Organism: Watersipora subatra; assembly: GCF_963576615.1. Classification (NCBI taxonomy): domain Eukaryota; kingdom Metazoa; phylum Bryozoa; class Gymnolaemata; order Cheilostomatida; family Watersiporidae; genus Watersipora; species Watersipora subatra. Next base: position 34,263,815 of record NC_088710.1, on the reverse strand, counting down.
TATTGATTTCAAGTTGCAGTCTCGGCAAGCTGCTTGAAGGAAAATGTCTCAGCTTTCAGATGCATATTCATTTGCAGTCTTATGCCAATTTGCACAAGAGTTATAGCAGAGTTTGAGAAGCCATGTCGGGTAACAGTTGCACTGCTTATCGCCATGGCGATATGAGCATTTTGAAAGTCTGCTCCCGCAATGCACAGAAGCACCTAACTCAACTTTTGATGCGCTTGGATAACCCAATTTTTTTGCAAACTTTTGTAAACATATGACACCATGCAAATGCTTATCATAAACCAGTTTTGGCAAAGATATTGCTTTTAAAAATATATTTGTAATCGATATTTCATGATAGAGAGGTGACAACTGTGTTAAATCAGAATTTTGATTAAAGTGTGCACAGCCAATTTGCAGGGAATAAATAGTTGAGTGAGCTTTCTAAGCTTTCAAATGCATATTCATTTATAGCTCCATGCTAATTTGCATGCGAGTTATAGCCAATTTTAGTCGGCCATGTCAAGCCTCGATTTTCGCAGGTCGTTAGGGTCACGCGGTGAAAATTTGGAAAGGCGCTCCTGCATTGTAACGGAGCTCATATCTACACGTTCAATGCTCTTTGAGGTCCAGTTATTTTGCAAATTGTTGTGAAGATATGAATCTATGCAAGAATTATTTAGACAACACTGTCAATTGCCTTTATCAATTAGAAAAATACAATTAAAAATGACGTACAAAAATAAAAAATTCATCGCTTCAGCAAATTAAGACTTTTGTTGGTAAATATTTGCAAGCTATCTACATAGAAAAAACATCAGCTTGTAGAGAAATTTCTCAGCTTTCTTATGCATGTCAATTTATGTAACTGCCACAATTTTGATGTAAGTTACTGCCGTTTCTATGCGGTCATGTCGAAAGCTCAAATCGCGCGAGTTATTGGCTGGTATGCTAGTGGTTTTTCCATCGTAACCTCGCGGTTGCTAAAGGGTTAATTTCGCAGCTTTGATGAATGCGAAAATATAGTGATGTAAAAATAAATGCAGTAGAACAAACATAATTAGATTTCTCAGGTTCGGTTCAGCGATAAGAAAATTTTTTTCAATTCAGGACTAGTTTGTAATTGTGAACCACAGGTAGAATTGTGTGGCCAAGATCGATAATGCAGTTTGATCGCTTGCTGCCATTTGTTTCTTGGACTATCTATAAACAAAGCTACTTAATTCTGCATTTTCGCTCGTTCGTTATGATAGTTTAGATTCGCTCATGAAATTTTTGCGAGAGGATGACTCTGCGAAAACGCGAAAGTTAGGTGAGGCGAATACATAAGTTTCTTAGGGTGTATATGTATATATAAATACTATAAAACCTCTACTTGTGTAAGATAGAGGTCGACTACAATCTTATAGCACTTTATTTTCTCTATCTTATGCCACGCATATTGTTCATACAAAATACTTAGTGGACTCATTAGACTCATCTCGGAAACCCGGTTGGATGTTACCACACAATAGATACATTAGAGACATCTGGTTAGACTGCCACCTCTTAATTGATGTAATGAAGACAATGACCAACAGGTGGCACAGTGTTTATGAAATCGTCGAAAGAAGTCACCAAGGGGTTTCCTCTCCATGTTCTTACAATTAAATATGTTATCTTGATATGTTAATTATGGTCTGGCATTGTCATCTTTCTTATCCGTTTAAGTGTCTTTGTATCTTGCTTCCCATATAAACAAAGGTTTTTCTACTTAATTAATTGATACCGTAGCCACTCGGTTCTGGGACTCCTATGGCTTTGTAAATAGTATATAAGGCTGTGTTTGAGAATCATTAGTGTGCATAAACTAGTAAGCAAGCCGTCAAAAGTATACTACAATAAAGTTTGATAATAGTCCACAAGTTCATCTCTTATTCAATTGGAAGACAGTTGGTAGTATAAATACACCGCACCCAACTATTACACTTGAACACCACCTTTATTTGATTGCCACTTCTAATAGAAGGCCACTATAGAAATAAGGGTTGAAAAATACCACCATACCCTTTAATTAAGCCTCGCCTCTATTTGCCCACCACTTTGACATTCATTAATCTTTACCAAGCTATAACAGAAAGGGATCGATAAAAAGGCGTTCATAAAATAGTATAATAATGACTCAGTTACAACAGTAACAATTAGTTCGTTTGTTGTTGACATAGCGGTTGCCATGATTTTACTTACAGTCTACCTGGGAAGATTGATTGTCACAATCGTCATAACTAAACTCTAATTTGAAGTAACTAAGGTCTAAATTATATCCATTCTTTTCAAATTCATCCATAAAGTGGTTTAAAAGCTCAATGAAGAGTAAAGCATTTGGATAAACAATGAGAATACTCTTCAGGAAAACCGCATCAAGTGATAGCAGCTATAGATATGGCGTATTCTAACTATGAAACGTTAAAAACATATGTAAAACTTAACAATGTTTAGCCCATTTTCTTACTCCAAAGCTTTATGGTTTTCCATTGAAACTTTGAAAGCGCCACAACCAAAATAATTAATAACTGTATTGCCGTAAAAATTTATAATCAAAGTTGTCGCTTTTTCAACTCACTTCAATACTTCGACGTATATGAAAAGCAGTTTAGCAAAATATTTGAGGCCTACAGCAATAATGTCGAACACCCATAAAGAGAGTGATAAATATAGACAACATAAGCATCAACTCGCCTGTAAAAGGGTTGAATTTATCTTTCCAAAATTCTGACAGGCTAATTTAAAAGTACTGTGCCACCTTCTATTTGAACAAAACCTCTAATAAAACGACAATATAGAGGAAGTGTCAAAAATAAAATGTCATGATATTAAATAAAAGTTTTACGGTAAGTATACATACAAAATAAAAAATGGTTTCCTTACCCTGGTTTTATCCATTTGGGTGGTAATGTCTACTCATCAGTGCTGTAAGTGCTGAGGCACAAAACAGACCTGTGGTTACAGAGTTTTACCCTAAATTATATTCATTTAAGGCGTGTGATCTAGTTCAACTCTCAAAGATGGAAAAGATTGTTGAACAACTTAGCAAGTTCCTCTGTTACCAATGATAATCCTCCTGCTAACAGTCTGATCAAACAACTGACCAGAAAAGCTCGTGTTTCATGTTGCATGTTCATTCTCTGACTCTTCTTTATCCTTGAGACTTTTGGAACATAGTTTCAAACTGCTGCCAACAACTTAACAACAACAAAAAACAAATGTGCTGATCAAATTAATAGATGCAATCAACAGTTGTTTATTTGGAGCTAGGTGAATGCTCAGCATTGAAAAGATGGTAAAAATCTTTTTTTGGACAGCAAATTTATTTTTAATTATATTATACAACATATACTATTCTAACTTTTAAATGAAGGTGTTTGTTCATTTCTGCGTGTGCTATGAATTTGATAAAGTTCATGCTAAATATACATATTTGTAGCACCTTGGAGAAGCCTTGGCTCAAATTTTTCTCTTAGCAGCTCCAACGTGGTAGATAAGGGCACGTATTTTCACCAATTACTATTAAATACTGATGAGTGCAACAAGTATGTGCACAATTATTGCATAGCATGACAAGTGAATCGAAAAGTGTAGTGGATAGCGCCCCAGTCTGCCGAACAGGGGTTCCCAGTTCAACACTAGTGTGAAACCGTTTTTTTATTCCCAAAACTCTATTGCTATAACTGGCCATGAATGATGAGCAACCAATTAATTATATTTATAAATATATATACAGTCAAACATGGATAACTCGAACTTCAAGGGACCGAGCAAAAGTGTTCGAATTATCAGAGCATTCAAGTTATCAGAGCACTGTCACAAGTCCATATATTTACTTATTTATTAGTAGATACATGTACATATACAAACTATAATATAAATCAAAAGCACAAATGGCTTGTTTCAAATTAAATGCTTCTAATGTAAAGTTTAAAACGTTTTCATGAAAAAGTATAGAGATTTTTCTATCACTTGAGATTGGTTTGTTGTTTGAGGTGATGTTATTGCCAGGACATTTTTCAGATTGACATTGGCAAAACTTGATCGTTGTTGAAATGCTCAAAAGAAAAGACAGTTTTTTCTTTTGGGGTTTTACCCACGATCAATTTTGCCGTTTTTTCTTGAAGTTTATGCAGATTACCTTACTTTACCTGGGATTCGTTAAGAGCAACCATCCGAGGCAGTTCAATTAGAAGTTTTACGAGGTTTTACTGTACATTCTATATCACTCACGTTTTTTTAATAGATACTTATTGAATGTACACACGTATTCGGTGTTTAGGTCAAACGATGAATAGTTTTTTGTAGCTCAGACAACGTATACGTTTAATTACAACATTTTTTAAGACGTTTTAAACATTCAACAATTCGACGTTGATTCAACACGGAATCAACGTCGGAAAACTATTCATCACGGGCTAGCCGAGTCACACACTCAAGGATTTTCGCCACGCACATACAAAACAACATGCGATTTTTGTTTTGTATGTGCGTGGCGAAAATTCTTGCGCGCGTGACTCGGCTAGCCCGTGCTATTCATCGTATCGCAGTATAAATCAAATTTCACCAAACTTTTAGAAAAGTCGTTGACAAAAATATTTTGCCGATTGTGGTAATAACGACGCTTACGAATTACGAAAAGATGAAGTTTACCTCTATGACTTTGAATAAAGTGATTTTCTAAAGCGAAAACAATTGTTTCGGTAGCTGTTGGGCAAAAAAACAGTTCGAATTATCAGTGTTGAGTTCGAGTTATCTATAACAATTTATCATTACGTGGGAACGGACCAAAGGAAATGTTCGAATTAACCATGTGTTCGAGCTATCCGTGGACGAGTTATCCATGTTTGACTGTACGTATATAAAAGTTTGAACAATACAAACCACAAACAAGAAAGGTGAGTAATAACACATGTAGATGTATAGGGTCAGCTCACTTGTAAGTTGATGGCAACACACTGAGTTGTATTCGGCCAAATATCATGTAGTACATATTAGGGTACTGATTCATCAGAGAAGGTTATTTGATAACCTACTAACTACTTAATGATGAACATGATAAGATAGTAAATGGTAACGATGTTCTATATAAAGAGCCTGTTCTCGTAAACCAATCAGCTCTTAGCAACTGTTAAATACATGATAACCAGTAATGGCAGAATATGGTCTGCCTAAACTGTCTTGGTAACCAATGCTGCTTGAGAGATCATATTAGACTGAAGTCGATGAAACTAATATTAATGTTTTAGGAATATCCAATCAAACAGAGCTGGTTTTGTAGCACCTTACAAAACCTTCAAGAATTTAGTGGTTTGGAAAACCTGGAAACAGATACAGCTTCCTTCTTTGAGTGAAAGTGCATATCGCTGATGGAACATTTCCACCCTGTGTGTAGTTTGCCTGGCTAAGACTGACTTTCCGTACCCTGTCCTGTATCTATAAACAGCATTAAGAACCTCTCAATCAGAAAACTTGTCATATAAAGATGATATGTTGTCGATGTTTTGCTAATTTAAACATACTTTTACCATGACAACACTATACGAACTGTTTTAAAATGTGAACTCATAAATTCATTTTCACATAGTAATAATTCACTTCAAGGAATAAGATATACTTACTATCTTGAATAGACTCTCAACATCTCTGTGACACGAGTGCTTGTAGAAAGTGGCTACTAAAACTCTGATAAACCAGGATCCATGAGTCTTGGATCTAATTGATGTGTATGCTGTAATATAAATGTTATATGAACAATATCAGCACCTTAAATGGACATAATCTTAAAAGAGATACTACATGTATGTTCAGAGAAACAAACTAGAATATTTGTTGTATGATAGAGTGTTGTTGCGCTACAATAAACAGTAGTCTTAGATAGCAGACTGCAATAATATTGAAATGGTTGACAACTCCTGCTAAAACTGAGTAGAGATTAGGATTCCAAAGAGAGTACTTGATCAGCTACTAGCTTTTGAGCATCGCAATACTCAAATAAGAAATGTTTTTAAAAACTCATGGAAAGATAAATTTTTTCCTAAATTGAATCCCACTAACTCATCATTGATGAGCTGATGATATCAGCTGTAAGTCACTGTGGTATAATTAACAGATGATGCACATCATGTCTAGGTACTAACCTTCACAACTAGACTTCATGATAAGGAAGTCATCCACATTGAGTACAACAGGACGATCTGAAGGAGATCCATCATCATCAGGCTTGAGGAAAAAAAGAAGTTCTGTGGTTTCTTCAGCAGCAGGCACTGACGGAGTGGAGGAAGAGGCCAACCGCTGACCATGTAACTCCGCGACATTTGGAATGCGACTGATCTCTGAGTTAGAAGGTTCTTTCAAGTTACCAAAATCAGTTCGTCCTAGAATAAATATGTGAGAAGAGCAGATGAATACAAGCAAGCTGGCCATTTTAATCTATTATGCTCTGTGTATCTAAAATATATCTTGGATTTTCTAGAATTCATTTTAGAGATTATAAAAAATCAAAAAGACTGCAATTGATGCATTTGAAAATATTAACTAATTGACTAAACAAATACTTAGACTGCTGTATATACCAAATGACAACTAGGATAGTAAGTACTTACCCTGCAAGGTTAGTAGGGAAGTGCTAGTAGTCAGATAAACAAGCAAATAGTTATAAGAAACTAGTGGATCTTATGAATGTTAAGTGTAAATTGTATGTGAATAGAGCATAAACACTGCAAAGTGTTTTAACCCTTTGAACCCTGGCCATTCTTGTCAACCTGTGTCATTAACCCTGGACAACTTGTCCAATGAGCCAAAGTTTTTAAACTTTTTATTAAATATATCTAAATTTGCTCATAATACAATGATATTTGATCAAACCCTAGTAAATAAAAGACTGACAGTCTACGGAAACTGTCATTAAATAGAAAAATCAGCATTTCACTACTATTCGGGCTAAAACTATAAAAATTCAAATGATTTTAAAAACTCGTACAAACATTTACAGTATTATTATATCCATTGAGCCATTGTTTATCATCATTTCATGACTCGGATCATACAATAAATCTATAGTTAGCATCATACAATTCTTCATTCATTTGCATCACGATAATCCATGACCTACCAACGAATGAGTCGTATCGATTTTTTTCGCGATATTGTTCCAATAAAATTTGTTATTATAACAAAGGAAGTAGATGAAGATATTTGAAAACAGTTACAATTTTTGGTCTAACATTCTAGTCTAGCATCAATAATTTATTTGGTTGGTCTATCCTGTTACTTAGAAGCAGCTTTTGCAAACAGAGCCATGTGAATGCCTGCATTACAGTCATTAGGGTTTTTGACACATCCCTACGCAATGCCGGAATACCGGTCGTTAGGGTTCAAAGGGTTAAAGTGGTACGAGATGTCAGCAAACGCTCACTCTGGGTGAAGTCTGTTGAAAAGTGTTGCATAACATTAAGTACAAGTTATATTTGTTGAGCATATTTTAAGACGTTTTATTTAACCAAAGTCTGAATGTATAACACCTCCTAAGCCGTATTAAGTTTAGCAAGAGTATACAGTAATATATGAAATGTTTTATTTGATAAAAAGAATATTTATCATGAGATGATAAATGTATATGCACCTTTGTAGCAAAAAAGGTCTGGAACTTTAAAATTTAAAAAACAGTTTGCTTTGAATACCAGCAAATTTTCAGTAAATAGTTTTTTTAAAGTTTTGCAGTTGTCTCAGATTGCAAGACATTCTAATTAAATGATATTTCAATAGCCAAAGCCTCACCTAAAGCATTTTTGCTATTGATAATGAATTTACATTTATATATTCATAATGATAGTAAAGATGGTAGAATAGAAACAAATGGTTTGTTAGACATACAGTAACATTATTAAGTGTTATTCTCTTATTAGGATAATGAATGACTCATAAAACCTAAAGAAATACAAACTTGTTTTAAAAAAAAGCAAATACATAATTTTATGTTTATTTAAATAAATGTTTATATGACTGCATAACCAACATAAATATTATAAGCAGGATAAAAAGTTTATCGACCCAAAAGGGGAAAACTGATAGTTCTGTGCAGATAGCAATATGCAAATAAATTTACATAGTTACCAACCCACTTTTTCTGAGCCAAGGTATAATTTGGTATATATACTTGATCAAATATATTAAGAGTATTTGATAGAGTACATATATACTAAATTGTAACCTTGGTTCAGAAGGAATTTTCTAGACTTGTGAGGTAAGTTATGTGTAAACTATATACATTGTATGTAAGTGAAGCATATGCAACACATCAACATCCCTTTTACCAACCTCCAGAGCAGGCTTGTACAATGATGAGCTTGGGTTTACCAGCCATTGCAGGAAATCTCCTTGGAGACAAGCTGTCTCTGATAGATACCAATGAGAAAGGTTTACCATGGCTGTCTAGTAGCATGTCTCCTTCAGTTCCATGGCTCATGATGATCAGTATAAACATTCCTAGCCTGTTGTGCTCTTCTCTGCTTGTTTCCTCTCGTATTTCTCTCAGTATTTCCTTTTAAAAGGTTTACAAAAAGTTATTGGTGAATTAAAATGTTTTTTGTTTCCATCTCCTATGAATGTTTTGCTTTACAAAATTTAACAGTTTTAAAGTGAACAAATCGTACCCTAGACTACTTTACCAATTATGAGAATAAAAAGCTCATTAAAAATCTGGATGTGAATACAAGACAAGGGATACTCTCTGGGATATTTTTATAAGTATACATAGTGATGTATTTTTCCTACATTATGGAATATTTGGATACAGCAATATTCCAACATGGACTATGGAGTACTGAGACACATTACTATCCTAAACTAGACTATGAAATATTTGGATACAGCAATATTCAAACATAAACTATGAAATACTGGGACACAGTCCTAGTCTAACCTATACTATGGAATATTGAGATACAGTACTAGTCTAACCTAGACTATGGAATATTGAGATACAGTACTAGTCTAACCTAGACTATGGAATATTGAGATAATGTACTAGTCTAACTTAGATCATGGAATATTGAGATACAATACTAACCTAACTTACACTATGGAATATTGAGATACAGTACTAGTCTAACCAAGACTATGGAATATTGGGATACAGTACTAGTCTAACCTAGACTATGGAATATTGAGATACAGTACTAGTCTAACCTAGACTATGGAATATTGAGATACAGTACTAGTCTAACCAAGACTATGGAATATTGGGATACAGTACTAGTCTAACCTAGACTATGGAATACTGAGATACAGTACTAGTCTAACCTAGACTATGGAATAATGAGATACAGCACTCCTCCAACCTTTTCTATGGAATATCCGGTGCATTGTAAATGAATCCAACAGTCAATAGTCTAAAACGTATTACCAGCTAAATCAAAACTATCAACTACCTCAAAGCTCAAGTCAGTCAGCTCTTTCTGGGTCTTTGCAACATCAAATTTTAGGTCTTTCATCAGGCTCTCCAGGTTTACATAATCTACTTCAGACCCATGCCTTGCATCACCTGAGTGCTGGAATGTTTTGATGTTAAAAATAAGGGCCCTCCCTCTCACGCCCCTACTCATCTTGTAGACCTAAAATCAATAAAAAACTAGAGTACAACTGTGATTAGCGATTGATAATAGTAATTTGAACACCTTCATGTGTACAGCTGTACCTTGTTTATTACCAGATAAGACTGAAAATAGCAGCTAGAGCTGATGCATACACTCCTATTCATCAAACTTAACATAGCTATTTTCTCGCTGAGGGCAGTTGAGCACATGAGACACAAAGATTGGGGTCGTTTTCTTTTTGATGACAAGCTATTGTTAAGCTATAGAGTATGTAAAGGACCATAGCAGCAATGATATACAGCCCCCCCAAGGATAGCCGACAGCACTCAAATGGGGGGGGGGGGTTAATGATGGAGCTTTGTTGGGATGAACCCGAACAAACAAATATGCTGAATAAAGCCCCTTGTAAATTTACAAATATTATGAACTATAGTGGTTATTTTACTTATCTGTTGAATTAAATTTGTTGTCAAATAAATATAGTATCCCATTATTGTCACCGTTCTGATCATTCAGTTGCCATTCGCAAGCATTCGTGATATTAATAGCCACAATCACAAAATAGCCCAAATTCGGTTTTGTATTTAGATTTTGAGCATGAAAACTACACTGCACAGCTTTGCCTGCTGGCCCATCTTATTGGCCAGGTAAAACAATGTGACAACGATGAAAGACTGTCATTTTATATTAGGGGTGACAAAATATTAATCAAAAACTAGGAAAAAAAGGCCGTTGTTCAGGTAATTTCGCGTAAATTATATTCAACTATAAGCATATACTACGACCTTTACCAATTTTAAAATTGCTAAAAGTAAGTAATTTGAAATGTGTTATTTTGCATGGATCTATTATTTTGGTTAGGTATCACCGCTACATTGTAGAAATTCAAGGTTTGCTATCGTTAACTGCGGGGTCTACTGACTGAATGAGCTAATGAAACGATAACAGTGAGTCGTGTTTTCCAAAACCTAACAAGGCAACGCGACCGCCCCGCGAGAATAGTGGTAGCTCCGAAACCCATGCTAGCACAATCCTAACAGGGCTCCATCATTAAACCCCGCCCTTATGATGGCCATCTGCGATCCTTGGGGGGAGGGGGGATGTATATCATTGATAGCAGTTTGCACATCCTCAAATAGAATCAATCAGCAGTTTGAACTCTACTAATATTTACCTACTACATGATTATCAATGTCATAAACACTAAATTGATGGTTGGTATAGTTGGTAAGTGGTGCCTATGTACTAACCACAAGAAATGATAGTATGTAGGGGTTTTACAAACTACATGTAATATATCAAAATACAACAAAAATGGACATGATGAGCTGTAGAATGAAAATATTAGAATATAAAATACCTCTCTCTCTCATCTACTTTACACAAAACTACTTATGAGAAGAATCTGTGTTTTATGGTTTGCAATGTTTGCTCAGATTCTTTAGACTATCATGAGCATATGTCATACATTCATGAACAACCAAAATAATTATAATCATCATTATAGAAAAGAATATATCTATATTTCTTTTGACAACAAAGGCTCTCCTGTAGTTCTTATAAAAATTTATATTAATTGTGAATACAATTACTAGTCATCTGTCAGCTTTTAAAGAAATTGCATTGAAGGTTCGGCAGAAGGTGGCAGATGATTTAAACTGTGGAAAACAATAGATGAGCATCACCGATTGACAGATTACCAGAGTAGGAGTAGCACTCTCTTGAGGAAGGTAAAGGTAGCTGCGACTACTCAAGTGACAGTGGCAAACTCCTTGTTTTTCACTTGCTAATCTTAGAGACTCAGCTACGGAGTGGTGAAGTTACTACAACACATCCTTTAATATGCCAAAGTACCTTGTCTTCATCGTTGTAGAGAGCTTTCAATCTTTTTTTCCTGACAGGAGCTGGTCTCATGATGATAGCAGCAGGTGATTTCTCATCACAATACCCTTCTTGTTCAACATCAGACAAATCACTGCCTTCATCTATGGCTGTCAGTGGCACAGGAGAGACTCCTTCATCATCACTTAAATCTACCAACAACAGCCTAAAGTTAGTAAGGTCTGCATTCAAATAGTCTATTATATGAACAACAGAAACACCTGACAAGGTAGCAACTAGCAATGAAGCAACTAGCAAGGAAGCGATTAGCAAGGAAACAACTAGCAAAAGAGTTGTTTATTTACTTTGGATATGCTCATGTACTCATAACGAACAGAATGTCTCAAGTAACCTTGCAAACTGTGCAAACGCTCAACATCAGTAGAACTGCCTTGGCAAGGCTTTAATGTCTTTAAATATTCATCAAGCTTTGTGATTTCCTTGTCTGTGAGTTGGAAGCCTACAATGAGAAGTTGGAAGCCTTCAATGAGAAATTGGAATCGAAAGCACAGTGAACACCAGGTGTTCCTTAACAGAAATAATATAACTGTGTTCCAGGTGTGATTTAACAGAAATAATGTGACTGTGCATCCAGTGTAATTTAGCAGAAATAACGTTACTGAGTACCAGGTGTTAGTTAACAGAAATAATGTAACTGTGGTTCAGGTGAGAGTTGACAGAAATACAGTAACTGTGCATCAGGTGTGAGTTAACAGAAATACAGTAACTGTGCATCAGGTGTGAGTTAACAGAAATACAGTAACTGTGCATCAGGTGAGAGTTAACAAAAATAAAGTAACTGAGCACCAAACAAGTGTTACATGACGTACATTTAATAACCACTCACATGGAAATCTCATGACTTACAATTGAAGTCAACTTACATGGAAACCTTAAAGGTGTTGGCACCTGCACTGGAGAAGGTGAATACCTCTTGCAAAGAACTGACTCTATTCCTGAAAATGGAGAGGCTTTGATTTTAGTTTCGGCCCCAATTTCTTCTTGCGTGAGATAAAGCCATTCAGGGTTAACTTGGGTGTCAGGCTGATGATCCCCATTAAAAAGGCAGTGAGAGCAGTAGATGCGGAAATCGACAGGACAAGCCTTCCATGAATCAGATAACTGATGAATGATGGCTTTTGTTACATCAATCAGGCGTTGCCAAGATTTCCCAAGCTCTTGTGTTGTAGTTGCAATTTGCAGCGTGACGACTTTTTTGTGCAAATCATTTACAACATTAGTGACACTGTTTCCATGTCTGATGGTTACACCATTCCTTTGAGCTGAGCTTACATGAAGAGGGCTCTTAAGCAGGTTCAAGACTGTAACGGATATCTGATGGTGAACATACTTTGGTATAGACAGACCTCCAAACATGATGTCTAACTTTAGCTTCAAATGACTTTCCACCTTGAATAAACTCTTGTTAGATTCAGAAGCCAAAGCTGGAACCAGAAATTCACCATGGTTGGACTGACCAATCGGACCATGCATCATCAAGAAAGCGCGCATGAGCTCAACCGAGATGGCAAAAGTAAAAGCGGATTCTTTGAGAAGATTTTGTAGAAGGGCCTCAGCCAGAACACCATCGCACAACAGGCGCCGTATCAGTAACTCATATTCAAGCTTACCAATTGCTCTGCCGTTATAAGTGAAAGGAACAAACTTGGAGAGATGATCATCCCAGTGCTGCTGTGAAGAATGATGAAACAACATGTTTATCATGGATGTGATTTCTGTAAACTTATGAAAAATAATGTGACAGAGACCTTCAATCTTCTCAAAGAAGAACACTCGACCAGCATTGTGCATGTACCGCAAGATAATCAGCGGTTCATCAGCTGGAAAATTTGCTTGCACTTCTGAGACTTCTACAAATGGCTGTTCAGAACATTGTTGGATAAAAATCTTCACAGAATTCCACAACTTTGGTAGCTCTATGATATGCTGTTTACACCTCTCATTCAACTTTTCTTTGAGCCGTTCTATATTAGATGTCTCACCTGGATCATTCCCAAACTCAAAAATATTACCCGTATCAAACAATGGAAGCTGCCGGTCCGAAAGATGCTGAATGTGTATCAGCTTTTTAGGAAAGAGACTCGCAAGTGCGTTTTCTTCATCTAACAGCTTTCCTCTGATAGACTCGCATGTCGTTAGAAGATCTTCCCGTGCCTGAATAAGTTGATCACTTGGGAGCTCATCTGTGTGAGTGAGAACAAGAATTGGAGCACCAAGTTTAGGGCAAGCCAGGTAGAGATGAGATAGCCAATCAAAACAGACAGTTTTGCATGCTTCTTCCAACCCATTAGCCTGTGCCCTTTTCCCAAAATCTGCAATGTCGACAACTATGAGAGGAACACACCTCTCTTTGCTAAGGATACAATAAGCGAGATGATAAGCTTGATTGCCTCCATAATCAAATAGCTTGACATGTGTAGCCTCAAGAGGCAAATCTTCTACTTGGAAAACTCTCGTTGTCTCATCCTGTTCTGAGCGTTTACTGCGAAACGTCAAGATGCGCTTGCCAGCTTTTAGTGTTCTAAATAAGCTAGTCTTGCCAGACATTGGGTTTCCGATAACTGCTACTGGAACTTCCGTCAACTTTACTGGTTTTTCAGCAGCAAGATCAACAAAGAACTTTCTGATAGCTGCGATTCCTTGTTTACAAACACTGTATGGAGGCTCCTTCAAATTTTCACACTCTTCACAGTTAAGACTAACAAGACTCTTCATCCCTAAGACTGCACTCTCTATTTTCAGCAGATTTTCATTGTAGCGCAGATCTAGAAACTCCAGCTTTTCTAGGTCATAGATCCATAACGGGAGAGACTGGATTTTGTTACGAGATATGTCAAGGTATCTCAAGGACTGAAGATTGTGGCATCTAAAATAGTATTTTAAACATTTGAACAAAAATGATTTTTTATCGGTATTAGTTTATGAACAAAAATGAATTTATGAAATAATTGAACCATAAGACATTATCTTCGACTTATTTGTTATGACTGCATGCTGATGAGTTGAAATCTGTGAAGTAATGCAATGACACAAGATTTTTAGCTACAAAATAAAGTAACATCAACGGCCATAGTTTAGTCTTTATTTGCTTCAAATTATGCAATTGAAACGCATTATAATATGGCATCATGTTGTCGTGATACTTTTAGGAAATTTAAAACCACTCGATGTAAGCTACTTGAAAAGTTTAACGTTGTATAAGATGAGGGTACACTAAACACCTGACTAAACCTCGAGTCTGCAGAAGTTGGTTGGTGCAGTCATAACAAAACTCAATCCAGGCAATCACTATAAAGTATTTATCTTTAATATAAAACCAGCTTTTTGCAGAAATGAGCCAATCAGCATTTTTCGTTTCTATAAATTTATATTTAAAAATTTAAACTTAAATGATCAAAAATTATATTTGCTAAAACAAGGCTAGTTGATACAGCTTAGGTAAAACCTGTATCTATACTATCAGCATTGCCACTACTGTGTCATCACCACCACTCTTCAATAGCAGTGACAATTTCAACACCATTACTGGTCTGTGCAGTGTTTGTACACTGAAAAGACAACTCCATTTTTTTGCGACTCAATTTTTTATAAGCTGAAAGGAGCCTTTACCAGGCTAACCCACTAGCTCGGAGCCACCCAGGGCTTGTAGAGTTGTTAATCATCCGATACTATAGTCAAAGTACCTGCTCTACAATTACTAGACAGCCACCATATGCTATGACCTGATTATCTAGCAATCTTACTAATGGCAGAGGTCGTGATTAAAACCACTGACATTGTTGTACACTTGGCTTCATTGAACAGCTATAGTGACTAAAACATTTGTCTGATATAAAGATGGGTTAATAAATAAAGTAACTCTGGACAGACATGCTGTATTTAAAAAAATTCCAATATTCTAACAACACACGACACGCAATTCTTTGTGAAAATTGGTAAAAAGCGGGAACAAATGCAGTCATTTAGAGCAATTTTAGAGATGAGATAAAATTCATTCAGGCTGATACAAACTAAATATCTCACTGAAGATTAAATCAACTTAAGATAGCTTATAAAATCCTTTTATAGAATACTTAATAGAAACTCTACATAATTTAAAATGTCAAACTAGACACAAAACACTAAAGTTGTTTATCAAACTGGTAAAGTAAAGAAAGTTGTGAGTAGGGTAAGTACTGTAAGTCGACGTAAAAAAACTCAGTGCAACTCAGTTGATGTAAATAAAGCTCAGTGCAACCTTAGTATATTAATTCATAAAAAACTATATAATTATTTTTATAACACATGATGTAACAGACAAATGTGATTTTTATTGTCACACTCATCCCAAATTATGACAAAATTCAAAGTTTCAAAATTCAAATTCATATTAGAGCTGGGTATAGATATTTGTGAGTGGCAATAAAAAGTAGCCCTCTCCTTACCGCACAGTTTTGTAAAAAGTGTTATATGCTCTTTGCGATAGGTAACTCCATTTTAACAGTTACCACTATGAACAGTCAGTATTAACATTACAATGCGACTATCATTCCGGAAACAACCTCAGAACCTTATCAAGGGAGTTTTATCAGGTTTGAGATGCATTTTTCCTACAAAGATCATTTTCTAAAATTCAAGAGACAGTCAAAATTAGGTATATTTTTATGGAGTAAACATGCTGGAGATTGGTTAAGTTACTTTTGTTGTACATTAACCAGAGAAGATTACCAAACACGAACTGTTTATCAAAAGCCATTAAAATATTGTCACGGTTTATTTTCTAAACATAAAACTGGGTCATAGCAAATGTCATGACAATGCCTTTGCATTTGAACAGTTGATAAGTTGTTTAGAATGAATATTAATTCTAATTTAGATAATTATTGTGAGTAAGAAGTTATATTTTGCCATATTATTTATGGTGTCCATATTTATTATAATCTAGCTCCACGATATGTCACAAAGGAATTATTTTTGTTGCAAAAAAGAGCATTGCAAATCTACATCATATTCCTGCATATATTATTACAACAAATGATTTTTTTTCAAATCTTTGCATCTTCTTACTCTGTTTATGCTAATCTATATTTATATTTCTCAAAGTTTGCATGTTGTCGTATGTCTGTCATTCCGGCTATAGCTATTAAAATCTTGATATTAAAACTCCACATTTTGATAGATTAGAACTCACAAAGACCTCGACCGCAGGTGTGCTATCCATTGTTGTAACCCCTTGACCACAAATGCTCTCTCAATACATGGCACATACTACATAAGGTATACATCCATTTTCCGTTTCTACACAAAAAATGGCGTAATAATTTAAACTCCATGAACTCTTTTAGCTCTAGGAAACACGACACTTTTTTGTTTTTACTGTATTAGGGCTAATTTG
This sequence comes from Watersipora subatra, assembly GCF_963576615.1. Classification (NCBI taxonomy): domain Eukaryota; kingdom Metazoa; phylum Bryozoa; class Gymnolaemata; order Cheilostomatida; family Watersiporidae; genus Watersipora; species Watersipora subatra. Next base: position 34,246,931 of record NC_088710.1, on the reverse strand, counting down.
TTTTCCATAAAACGATATCAACAATAGATTTTCTCGAACTTAAAAATTGGCAGTTGTTGTACTGATTACCATGAAATAACGATTTTTATTGGGTATTCTCAGTTTGTGTCAATCGTATCATTACACAATCATCTATTTCATAGTTTACAAACTTGCTATTTGTTTCTCATCAACATTTATTTGCTCTGCTAATTTATTTTCGCTGCTCCGAAGACTTTCCCAGCCACACTACCTTTTGTAATTTTGATCATAGTGCAACAATTTTGCAGGTATTTCTACACTGAATGTGTTAATTAATTAACAGTGTTAATTCGATTAACACTGTTAATCGAAGCTCAATGAATTTTATTAACTTTATGAAAGACGATGCTTTTTCCGTCTTCGCTGTACTAGAGCGATTTTGTTTTCCGCAAAACAAAATCAAAATTAATGTCTCCCGAAATTAAAATTTGGTGATTATATCTCAGTTCAGCTTCATCCGTTGTTGTAAAACCGTTTGCAAACAGATGATAAACATTGATGAAATTTTAATTGAAAGTTTACTAAAATCCATTACATGCGAAAACTTCTTTCAAGTATGTTTTTACTAAACTAAAGTTAGATTCAGCGTTTATGTTACACATATGTCTCGAAGGTAAGAACTCTCCACAGAGTACATTGCAATCTTATACTTTGCAGATAAAAACCACAAAATACTCTAAAGTCATTGTAGGTACCTACAGTTACTAAGGTTAACATAGTATTTTGGTACTATTTTTAATGGTGATGGTTTTTACCATGAGGGGATTGCAATGGATAATTACTATGGGTTTTTATACCACTCTATACGGTAATTTCACCTTATGATGCCAACACTGAAACGAATTAAAATCCTATAAACGTATACCAAATAAAATTTTATTGTAATCATACTCAAACAGATTATATTTAGCCATTACTTGCTAATAATTTCACAATTACATTTAAACACATTTGCAGTTTTTTTTTCTTCCTAATTTATTGCAACAAAACACTTATTTCATGATATGAAATTTAAAAGTTGTAGCTGTTTGAAAAGCCTTGAAAACCTTGACAGTTGTTTTATTTTTCCTCTGAACTCATTTGAACTGGTTAAAAATATTGAAATGATATGAAGTATAAAAATTAAAATGGTAAATGATGTATACGGTATGTTAAATAAAAATAAAAATTCTGTCGAAAGACTGTTTTATTACCCAGGCAACGTCGGGTAGTAACGGGCAATGCTGGTAGTACAGCTAGTAATTATATATATGTACTACATATATCTATATACAGTGCACCCTCGAGATACGATTACCCTGATATACGATTTTTTCACCTTACGAAGTCAAACATTGTGATATCTTCACCTCGTTATACGAATTTTATTTCACCATACGAATTTGAGAAAAGTTTCACCCGAGTTAAAATTTGGCCGTCGGTGTGCTCATAACACACGTCGAAATAAAAAAGACACCAAAATATAGTTTGCCGAAAACATTCTTAGAACATTTAGAAGAGACACGATGATCGACTTCTCTCATGTCCGCGTGGAAAATTTCGTGTAAAATACACAAGTGGGAGCAAATATTCATTTGTAGCGTTATTATAGCTTTTACTATAAACTTTTAAGTCAGCATACGTATATAACTACAACTATCTACATTTAATTTGTTATCTATAGAATCTGAGACCGATACAAACGTTACAAAACAAAGGAAAAATGATTTCTATGTCAACAAAGTTGGATGTCGTAAATAAGAAGGGACCCGTATTATTAACATTGTCAAGGAATATGATCGCAACCAATCAGCATTTGCAATTATTATTAAAACAAGAACTCCATTAAAGCAAGCACAAGAAAGAGCTTCCGACTGAAGATTTGAATGAGCTAGGTCATGCACGCGATCACCATTCAAAAGGAGCAACCATTTAGTAAAGGCGAGGATGTAGAAAATACAGAAAATCCCACATTCGCAGAAATATTTCAAGTGTTTAATCTACTGATGTGGACTGGTACATTAAAACAATGCATGTATAATATATATTATTTATCTCTTGTGTGACATGTTTTTCATATTTTATTCATTTTGTTTCCTTCTGATTTTATGTTATATTTTCTTGTTTAACCATGTCTTTGCATGTGGGCTGGTTATCTTCTACGTGAATACAATTCATCGTATGTATGTAACTCACATAACTAGCTACTCAAGATAGTTGACGCATCCACATTACTTTCTGAAACTTGCTAAAGCCCTGTCCCCCCATAGGGTATAAATACGTACAAACTTTGTATGTATGGTTACTGTCCGAGTTTTACATGTATCTCGTAGTTTATTTGAGTAACAAGTGATCTAAACATTACAGTAGTGAGACACTAATTAGTAAGGATGATGAAATACCAGATTGACCTTGATTGAATTAGCATTAGGGGGATTAATATTTTCCCCAGACTTGACAAGCCAATGACACAGGCATGGTTATAATGAAACATCAGTAATCTAAGACCATAGAAATAAACCTCATCTCTCTGTCTATGACATCTCCTTTCCTTTACAACTAATAAACAAACTGGATCAAAAAGTATTAGTTTTTAACATAACAAAAAAAGAAAGGTAAGTGTACACCCTCGGTGTATTGGTTGTAAAATAGTAGTTAACCAAGATTATGAACATTCTCATCTGTGGCCTCCCTACATAGCATAATCGGACATCCACAATGGTTTGCGTGTAACCCTCCCCGATTTACGAATGCCAGTCACCGGATCAAGGTTAGGAGTCGGCAACCCACCACTGACCTCCATGTGCATTGCACTGTCCCTAACTAACTCTGGTGTTTTCTCCTTAGTCTCACTACTGGGTGGAGCATCTACTATAGGTAATGGATACACTTGGCACATGCTGGGTCAATGGAACTGATTCAAATTGTTTTACACTAGACTTTTTCATGTCTTTTCGGTTTCTACGAAATGTTAAACCCTCGTTTGTTTTTACGATGTAAGATCGGTCACTACAAAGTTCCGCTACCTTACCTGCTTTCCACGGACCTTTTGCTGTCTTAAAGTGGATACTTTGCCCTGCATCTAGCGGTACTTTTTTCTGGGCCACTATGACTGTCGTGAAAGTATTTGGTATTTATCTGTCTCTGAGTCAGGTTCTCCCTGACTAACTCTAGGTTATACTCTTTCACTCGATACTTCTCCTGTGATACAGGCACCTTATCCCTGAGGGTGCGACCCTGTAGCAAAATGGCTGGACTTGGCACATGTTCATTTACCGGAGTATTTCGAATTGCAGTTAACCCAGTTCGCCAGTCCTGCCTACAACGTTTCATCATTGCCTTGACCGTCCCAATGGTTCGCTCAACTTGCCCATTGGCAGAAGGATGCAATGGGGAACTAGTGGTATGCCCAATTGTACTATTTTTACAGAACTGCTGAAACTCATAGCTAACCAACTGAGGACCATTGTCCGAAACTATCTTCTCTGGGGTCCCGAAATCACTGAAAACTTCACTCAACAAATCAATCACGACACAGCTAGAAGTCCCGTTCGGCATCTCTTTAACCACAGGTCACTTTGTCAGATAATCCACTATCATAAGAAAGTTTCTTCCTTGGCAAGAAAAGAGATCTATACTTACTATTTGATATGGATAATCTGGCACAGATACGGAGATCAAAGGCTCTCGTCTCTCATTGCTTTCCTTCTCTCGACATGACTCACAAGCTAAGCCCATCTCTTCAATCCTTCTCTTTATTCTGGGCCAGAAAACCGTTTGACACGCACGCTGCAGTGTTTTGGTCACCCCTGGTGAGCCTGGTGCAATGCGCCTAACACTTCCACTCTCAATGCAACCGGAATGACCAATCTGTCACCATAAAACACCACACCATCAACCAGAGATAACTCATTTCGGAAATTCCAGTATGCCATGGCCTGGCTTGCACACATCTTCCTACAGTTTGGCCAGCCATCTACTATATACCTGCTAACAACTGCCAGTTCCTCATCTTGCTCTGTAGCCTTGACATACTTTTCCATTGCTTGCTCCGATGTGATGACCAGCGAACACACATACACAAGAGGATCCTTGCCCAGGTCTTCAAAACAATCGGACTTGGGGGGACAAGACCGAGAGAGCGTGTCCGCCAACACAAGTTCTTTACCAGGCCTGTATTGTAAATCGATCTCAATCGGATAAGACAATACCTCTAATCTCATCGCTGCCAACCTAGGCGTCAATTCACTGATGTCCTTACGAAATAAACCAAGAAGCAGTTGGTGATCTGTCTCGACAGTTATTTTACCCCTACCCCAACAATAGTATTTGAACCTTTTACAGGCAAACATCAACGCTAGAAACTCCTTCTTAATCTGTGAGTACCGCTGCTGACACTCGGTCAGACTCTTTGCTGCAAACTCAACAGGGCGTCCGTCTTGCGTCAGAACAGCCTCGATACTGTGGGACGAACTATTAGCAGATAGCACAACAGGCCTGCTTTCCTCAAAGTATGCTAAAACTGGAGCCTGTTGGATCAACTGTTTGATTTTAGCAAACGCTTCAGCCTGGGGTTCTTCCCAGAAAAATTCCGAACCTTTCCGGCAAACCTGCCTCAGCGAATGGGTGTGCTCCGAAATCTGTGGCACAAACTTTGCGAGGTAATTTATGAAACCAAGAAATCGTTCAACAGCCTTTTTATCTTCTGGCGTGACCATTTGTATGACAGCTTCTACCTTAGACTTGGATATGTGGACACCCTCTGCAGACAACTCATGGCCTAAAAATGTGATATGCTGAACGCCCACAACACATTTGTCTTTGTTGAGTGTAATACCTGCCTGTGCACAACGCTCTAAAACTAACTTAAGTAAGGAGTCATGCTTCTCGAGAGTGGGTGCGTGAATGAGTACGTCATCAATATATATCTCTACACCAACGATGTTACCCAGAATTTTACCCATTCGCTGGTGAAAAACTTCTGGAGCATTACATATGCCCATTGGCATTCGGAGGTATCGATACTTACCGAAAGGCGTTAGAAAACATGTCAGGCGGGACGATTCACGGTCTAAAAACACCTTATGAAAACCCTGATTTGCATCTAAACTGGTAAAATACTTAGACTGTGAAACTCTGGCAAAAATCTTAGTGGTAGAGTCTAACATACAATGACTCCTGACTAACTGGGTATTCAAATATTGTGGATCGAGACAAATACGAATATCTCCGGAAGGCTTGTTAACTATCACAATGGGATTTAACCATTGGCTCGGTTCCGTGTCTCTTGCTATGACCCCTTGAGTTTCTAGCTTTGTCAGCTTTTTTTTGAGCTTATCTCTAACACCATGGGGAACCTTACGAGGGGGTGCTGCTCTGGCTACTGCTGAACTTTTCAGCTCTAGATTGACTTCCTGTTTGAGTTTTCCTAGCCCTTGAAAGACCTTAAAAAATTCAGCTACTACTTCTAGGCTAGACTTATTATTTGGCATCTTGACCTCATTGATTTCTGAGATTAGCCCTAGCTCTCGTATAGCAGGCATTCCGATTAGGGTTACCATATCACTTTCACCATCAATTATATAAAACATGGTGGACCCTTTCCTGCCATCATGGAGCACAATGGTGAGGCGCCTCCTCCCAATAACATTCATCCGGTGACCCGCAAACCCAGACAGTGAAGCCTGTGATTTCCCAACCTTATCAAAACCTAGTGACAAGAACACCCTCTTTGTCATCACGCTAACTTCCACCCCCCGTATCTACTTTTGCTTGCAGAGAATGACCACAGATACTAATGTCAATAATCCACTTATTCAAATTAGACACTTTACTATGCCCTATACTATCGACATTGTTCTCTATATTGGCTACTGAGAAAAGTTGATCATCTTCCTTGTATTCCTGCGATGCCTGCGCATCCTGTGAAACAGCATGTATGGTTGAAGGACATTTTTTTACAAAATGCCCGACCCTTTGGCATTTTCTACATGATTTGCCATATGCCCAACAACGGCCCTTTGCGTGAGAACCACCACAAAACTTACACTCACTAATAAAGTTATTACTAGGGTTTGACTTAGCTGCAAAATTTGAGGTTGTAACAGAACTTTGATTTCCAGCACTGTATCTCAGTCTCCGACCATCTTTGTTTATTGCGGCAACAGCTACGTGGTTGCTGCTGCTAGCTACTGCACCATCTATCTCAGCTTTCTGATTGTTCATGATAATTTCCTTGGCTCGCATTTTTTGTTTGATAGTATCCAAGGTTACATCAGGGTCCAGTTGTAATTCTCTCGACAAAGATTTGTCTTGCATGCCGACGAGTAACCTCATTTTGAGCATCTCGCTTCTGTGACGGTCTTCCCACTCACATTTGCTAGCCATATCATGTAAAGTACAAATAAACAGTTCGCTAGTTTCTCCTGATTGCTGTACCCGAGATCCGAATAAAACGGCATGATGCAGATGGTTGCTTCTGGGGTTGAAATAATTGCTAAAACCCTCTACTGTTCTATCATATCTAGTGGCAGCTTCATCCTCTTCTGCTATATCTTCAGCAGCTGCCCTAGGTGGTCTAACTGTTATCTGAGTTTCTATTTTCTCAGCTTCCTCACCCATTATATAAATGAGCGTATTAATCTGTCTCTCTGGCGGTTGCGTATCCAGTCCAGACGCACTTCTATATCTATTAAATCTCCTCAGCCATTCAGGCCATGCAGTAGAGCTATTCACAAAGCCTAAATTAGCTGGAGCTTTCAGAGAATTCATTTTCCAAATTAACCGGGTACACTCTTTACTTATTACTCAATACCCTACTCGCAGCGCCATGTCCGAGTTTTACATGTATCTCGTAGTTTATTTGAGTAACAAGTGATCTAAACATTACAGTAGTGAGACACTAATTAGTAAGGATGATGAAATACCAGGTTGACCTTGATTGAATTAGCATTAGGGGATTAATATTTTCCCCAGACTTGACAAGCCAATGACACAGGCATGGTTATGATGAAACACCAGTAATCTAAGACCATAGAAATAAACCTTATCTCTCTGTCTATGACAGTTACATTGATTTTTGTGCACATTTCATACAAGACAAACTACTGTACCACATTCTCTGGATCCTTTTACAAGCGCTAGCTAGCAATTTTCTGCATTGCACCATCAATTTTTTCGTAGAAAAATTGGACAGGAATGGACAACTTCTTTTAGCCTGCTAAAAAATTCCAAGTCATTACGTTTTAAATTTATTTTAAAGTGTACAGCACCACATTTAGCATTGATACGTTTTTGCCTCCTCTCTGCTTTACCCGCTACATGTACCAGCTAAAGCCACATTACTCCAAAGGTATGTGCGTCCAGTATAGAAAACATAATTTTATCTTTCTTTTCGGTAGCCATTAAATGGTCAAGTGTGCGAGAGGCCGCTTTCTATAACTGCATCGCTCGGCCTTATTGATTTGGGTTGAAAAAGGTTTCAACCAGATAGGCTAAAGTTAATAGTGAAAGTGAAGATAGGAACTGCTGAAGGATAAAATTTCGTGATCAAAAGTTGAAATTCAGTAAAATAGTTCAAAATACATACTAAAACTTAGTTTTAAGTGTAGGCATAGCAAGCTAAACTTGAAATGAATTCAAAGATTATGTTATGCGTACCTTTTGAAGGCAAGAACTCCTCACCGTACGTACTACATTTGGTACACACATTATAATTTTGCGTTTTATTGCAGATCATAACCATTAAAATACACTAAATACAATACAGTTACTGTAGGTAACTATAATTAATAAAGTTAACATACTATTTTGTTGCTAATTGTCAATATGTACAAATTTTTATAAAAAAAATTGACGATTTTCACCAAGGGGTGTTTGCATAGTATAATTACAATGGTCTCTATACCCCGATATACGAATTTTTCACCATACGATGCCAACCCTGGAACGAATTAACATCGTATCTCGAAGGTGCACTGTATTCATATATATCTGTCAAATTTCATGTAAATGTGGATATGTGTGTATATGTCTATCTATACCTATTAAAATCTTGGATTAAAGAATCTTTTAAGCAGAAGATTTGACCTCGGAACCTTCCGCTCCCGGATGATATGCTACACAATTGTGCTACACAAAATTGAAAAATTCATTATGTAATATATGTCGCTATGTGTGTAAAAATACACATACCGCTCTGCGTTACAGCGCAACACCATTTAATGATTGTTCTCACGGCTCTTATTAGTAAGTTTTGCAATACAATTCATTGTCAGGTTACGATTACCCTGATATACAATTTTTTCCCTTGCGAAGTGAAACATGATGATTTTTTGACCTCACCATACTAAATCTTATTTAAAGCACATCAATTATATCAGTACTGTTTCAGCTTATTCAGGTTCTTCAATATCTTGGCTTTTAAATGAGCCATTGTTTGACATGGTGGGACAGACATTGGTTAGTGTTTATAGGATTTCCCCAAAGCTCTACCATACAAATGTTGAATGGTATAGGCTCGAAAATTATGACGCCACAATTTTCATATTTGGTGCTGTGTGTTCTTACTGCTTATTTGTCAACCACGATAATGAGACTAGTAACAGGCAAAGGTAAGACAACTCCAGAAAACTGATGAATATTACAAAGGAATCAGTGTCATTAGCTTTCCTTGTACAGATTATTTCTATGATAAATAGCTCAGAATCTAAGCACCATACTAAGTTTTCCCGATGATATTATGCACTACCCCTCTCTTTTTATTGTGATGTTGAAGGGCGTGACAGAGGCTAATTAATTTCAAGCATTGCGTGATCTCACGAGAGTGTAATCTACATATAGTCCTAGGGCCATGCCACTGCAGGTCATGATTTAATCGATGTGATTTCATTACGTTTATAAACAACACTATATTTATTGAAGCATAATCATATTTACAAAGCAACATGGAAAGTGATACAAATTATTCAGTTAATAATACTACTACAGCAGCAGCTACTTCCACAATTTATGGTTCTAAAGGCACCAAGCAGAGGCAGCCGATAAAAAACGCCCATATAAAATGATGTGATAATAATTACTATATTGTAAATGTTTAAGATGAATGAAAGGATGAAAAAAAGCAATCTCTAACTATCCCACAAAATCTACTAACCCAGAATATGTGTTTGTATTGGTCGGGTGTTAGCATGATCTCCCAGCAATGTTGATTATCTAGAAACCTAGTTTATTATTAGTGCTCTCTGGGTTTAAGAGCACCGATTGTCACAGAAAAGCGTAGCCTCAATGGCAGCGAAAGGGATCGATGACCTAAGGCTATATGCTAATTATGACATCACATTGTGGGAACCGCAACCAAGTGTTATTTTACTGCAGGACATACTTTTGACATCCTGTTTTTCATAGTTATATTATTCTTTGTGTTTTGAATATAGGCTCATTCAAAAGTCAAGACTCTCAAGTACTGAAATCTATGATAAAAGTACTGATATAATTGATGTGCTTTAATTAACCTTATAAGTTCAAAATACGGCAGTCGGTGGGCTTATGAAGACACCAAATCGCTGTTTGCCAAAAACATTTTCACAACGCCTGAAAGAGACGCGATGATCGATTTCTCTCAATTCAGGAATTCTCATGTGTAAAATAGTAAGGTTTTTCTTTAAAACCAATAGCAAAGTTTGAGTTGCAATTCTTTCAAGCAGTGGTCAGACAACTTTCCTTAACCTGTTAACAAAAATCCACCTCATTACAAAAACAGTACTGTTCAGGTCTTCTTGCCAAATAAAAGTAGGTTGAAAAAGGTTTTAAAAAGGTCTGCTACAAGTTTTAGTGAAATGAAGACCGAAACCATTAAGTAATAAAATTTTAGTTATAATAAGCTGAAATTCAGTAAAATAGTTAGAAATACACGCTAAAACTCAGCTTGAAGTTCATGCGTGTGCGTACATGCAAGCGTGCGTGTGTTTGGTAAGCTAATCTTAGTTTACGTGAATTCAAAGTTTATGTTATATGTACGTCTATTTGAAAGTGAGAAACCCATATGGTATGTACCAGTGCATAATAGTCCTACATTTTATTACAGATCATAACCACTAAATACAATAAAGTTACTGTAGGTAGCTATAGCTACTAAGGTTAACATACTATTTTCTTACTAGTTTTTAATATGTACCACACTTGAATAAATTTTTGAGGTTTGGGGTGAAAAAACATCAAGTATTGACAACTTTTACCAGGGGATGTTTGCCTATATAATTAATATGGTTTCTACACACCTAAATATGATTTTTTCATCATATGATGCCAAACCAGGAACAAATCAAAATCGTATTATGAGGGTGCACTGTACTAGCTTACTCAAAATAACCATTAGCTATGTGCCAGGCTAATGCCAATTGGCAAGCATCTACATTCTCTTCCACTGTTTTATAAGCTGTTTGTTAATACTCGTGTAATACCGGGTATTCCACTAGTACCAATATATATTCAAAGAAATCCATTGCTTAACCAAAATCATTCAAAGCGCCATTTTTGTACAAGAGGTTATAGTAAGAGAGAGATTTTTACTTCTAATCATGAGTGTAGGAAGTAATGGCATTAACTGCTTGAGTAGTTAAGCCGATTGGGTCAGCCTCATCTAGAAATGTTGCCTTTTTAACTTTATTTTTGCTAAATGCTAAGACATTAAACAGCATTTAATAAAACTTACTAAACACCGCAGAACCTCTGTTCAACCGACACCTTTATTTAAATGCCACCTCTAATAGAACGCGACTGCAGGAGAAGGGTTGATAAAAACGGTGCTACTTTTTAATTGATTGCCACCACTATCAGACCCCCACTTTAACATTCATTATGTTTGATCTTTACAAACGCATCATAGGAAGTGATCAGTAGAAAAGTGTTCACAAATTAGCACTAATAATGAATCGGTTACATCAATAACAATTAATACTTTAGTTCTTGCAGTAGTGTTGTCATGGTTAAAGTGACGGTGTACTTCAGAAAATTGATTGTAACAATCATCAGAACTACACTCTGATTCAAAGTCATTAAAGTCCAATTCCGATATGGTTTAATAATACTCTTCTAAAACACCATACAATGTAATAGCACCAATTGTTATGGCATATCGAAGTCTTCCAACTCCAAAGCTTCATGTTTTTTCTTTAAAACTTCATAAGCGATGGCAAGGAAATAATTAATAACTGCATTTATGTTTTAATCAGCATAATTCATTGTTTAACTCGCTCTAATACTTTGATGTGAATGAAAAACAGTTTAGCACAAATGCTGAGGCTGATGGCATTAATTTCACTTTCCGAAGGAGAGCAACATAGGAAAGAATTTAGCACTGTTTTGCCAATACAATAGTTAAACTTACTTTCCCAAAGTACTTTCTGTTTTTATTACTGCTAATTACTAAAGTAGCCCTAATAGGTCAGTAGAGTAGCCCTAATAATCTATTGATATACCTCTCTGGGAGTTGTGTTATATTGCACGAGGACATGTATAGTTCTTCAAGTGAGCTCAGCTCAGTGACAGCCTCAGGAACAACTTCAATATTGTTACCATAAAGTTTCAGTATTCTCAGTGACTTCATATTGCCCAACCTAAAATAAATTTAGGATTGCTTTGACAATAAAAGAGTTAAATTTATCTTCCCAAAGTACTTTCTGTTTTCAAATAATGATTCAGGGTTTATAAAAAAATATATAAGTCTAATTAGAATTGCATCACTGTTACAAAATCTAAACTGTTCTTAGTGATGCTACAAACAAATTGTAATTTGGTAAAATTTAATTAAACTTTAAAACTCTGAGAAATATTTTTATAAGTTTTCTAATTACCTAGTTTTACTGACTGTGTTCAAACCTACTCCATATCAATATATAAGATATAAAGTGTTATTACAACTTATGATATTATTATAATAACTTTAACTGAATTCATGAGGTTCTATAGCACCATATGTTGAGTAACAGAATGGTGGAGACAGTACTGCTCCAAGAATAAATATTAGAGTAGTGGTGCTAATTTATTGACATACTTCTCAGGGAGTTTTCTTATCTTGCACTGTGACATGTCTAGCTCTTCAAGTAAACTCAGCTCAGTGACAGCCTCAGGTACAACTTCAATATTGTTGAGAGAAAGGTTCAATATTCTCAGTGACTTCATATTGCCCAACCTAAAATAAATTAGCATGAACAAGTACTTCCTGAGGGCAGTTTACTTTCATTTTGTACCTTTGTACCTGTCACAACTGTCAAGATATAAACTTGCAAAAAATACTTATTTAAGACAACAAGTTACAATTGATTTCACAGATTAACACCTTTTTACCAGTCACAGTCCTTCAAACTGAATGTTTATTATGGGGCTAGATTTTGGTACCTACATTATTATCTTAGGCTTTACTACTTTGATAGTTACACTGAATCACCCAACTCACTGTGTCAACATGGTACTTACTTATTTACTTACAGCATTACTTCCTTTTATTTATCTCTGTCTACCCTCATCATAACTGGGCAATACTTAGAATAACCATTACAGATATATGAAGTTATCATCTCTTGCAATGCTTCAGCTCCCAAAATGCTGTCTGTTAGTAGATAATGTCGCGAGTTAATTTTTCAAAAGAAAAAACAATCAACATCGTCGCAATCTCATAAAATCTAAGCTGTCTGCAATGGTGCTACCAACAACTTATATCTTTTTTAAGTTTAATTAAACTGTAAAACTGCACAATATTTAAATAAATTTTTCCAAAATTATATTTACTGTATGTATATTTCTAAATTGAATCATAAATTTCTATTGAGTCATATCTATTGCATCAAAGACAGTAGAGCTCCAAAATGTAAGAGAGTAGCCTTGTTAAGATATTGATAAATCTTATTTAGGAGTTGTCTCAAATTGCACAAGCACATGCCCAATATATATATAAAAAAAAGGAAAAGATTATATGTTTATATCTCTCCCCTGCAAGAGGAGAAATGCAATATTGGCCAATATTAGAAGTAAAATGCACTGATATTATTAGAATAACCAATATTATTAACATAGTAATAATATAAAACCAATGCACAATTTTGTTTACATTTCAAAACGTCATAGCTAACAATATCAAGAAGTTGTGATATTTATATAGATTTTTAGAAATTCTGTACTACGTAGTCATTGTTCTGTAGTCATCCAAACTTATAATTAGTTATTGTAATAATCTCATAAAAACTGTTAGAAAAATATCATCGTCATTTTCTTTACTTACACTGCGTTGGACATCAGTTAGAATACCAAAGTACTCCAAATTGTCTAAAATCTCAGTTACTTTTAAATCGGCAAAAATGAAAGGATTTCAGTACTCCTAACTTAATTACAGAAACGTTCAGCAACTTGACTATGCTATAGACTGGTGAAACGTGCACGTTATTTTTTTCGTGAAATGCGCGCGACTTAATCGTTCAGTTCTCTGTCGCTCGGCGTTTTAATTTCCGGTCTTAACTTTGACGAAAGTGAGGCTTAGCAAGTTTAAATAACGATTTTCGGCCAAATAAATCTGTCTATTTATGTATAATCCGATCAGATGGGTTAGTTTTAGGAATTTGCAGTAACCTTTCAAAGGCTTGGTAACATATTTAAATAGGTTTATATGCGTTTTGTATCATTATTATACTTAAATGACTTTACTGAAAAATAGTTAAATTTGTTGATAGGATTTCGTTACAAGGGTTTGGTGACGGCCGCTAACGGATAATTTTTCGCGAGTTGTGTGCACATGTGCATTTATCATAAATCTCCCAAACCAATCGCTTCGCTCGTGTTTGGTCGTGGGACTATAGTATAGTATATATGTATTTATACTATAGTATATATATATAGAATATAGACATTTATATAGTATATATACATATATATATAGTATATATATATAAATATATATACATTCCAAAGTAGTGTGTTAAAGCTGCCAAATAGTGCTCAATGAGTGATCAGAGCTTAAATATAAAATTTATTCATGTAAAACCTTAGATAAAAAACAACTTCATTACTATTAGTTTCATGTCTGTTACGCAGACAATCATCAGATAAAATTGTTTTGGTCCAACTGAGTTATATATGTAAGAGAGGTGTAATTACTATAACGACTGATAGCTATGTAATTGCATTTCGTAGTGTGTATTTAGCAGAATGTCGGCATGTGGAAGCTAGCTCGTTACGCTTGTTGAGTGAGCTCATTTCTGGCTTTGTGAGGATGATGTACTTTTCTGATATGCACAGGTTACAACGCTTGGTGGCTGGGTCGTATGGCCTTGCGTGTTGAACGATTTTCCATTTAATTGTATACGGTGTGTTCAGGCCTTTTAGCTGCCAGATGTAGTTACTAAGCTCTGTGGCAGATTGCTTGTCCTGGTGCCCGAAAGATGATATGTGGCCGCTGAATCGTGTCTTAAAGGTATTTTCTGTGAGGCCAATATAACTTTCTGTAGGTTTGCTACCGTCGTCTGCGGTGACTACAGCTTGGCAAATGAGCGACTTGCTAAGACAGTTTCCTTCGAGAGGGCATTCATTTGGCGCACGACAGTTGCATGTTTTGTTGTTTGCTGGGTGCGTCGAGGCGTTGTTCAAAAGCTTCTTATTGTGATTGTTGATGGTTTGTTTGATGTTAGGCATGCAGCTGTAGCCAATCTTTGTGTTGTTTCTATTAAATAGCTTTCTTAGAGGGGGATTGCTCGGAAAAGATTTATTTAATATTTTGATGAATGTCTGACCGATGTTATTTGCCACGTTTCTGCTATATGGTGGGTTGAACCAGAAAAGTACATCATCCTCACAAAGCCAGAAATGAGCTCACTCAACAAGCGTAACGAGCTAGCTTCCACATGCCGACATTCTGCTAAATACACACTACGAAATGCAATTACATAGCTATCAGTCGTTATAGTAATTACACCTCTCTTACATATATAACTCAGTTGGACCAAAACAATTTTATCTGATGATTGTCTGCGTAACAGACATGAAACTAATAGTAATGAAGTTGTTTTTTATCTAAGGTTTTACATGAATAAATTTTAAATATATATACATGTATATATATACATATATATATGTATATACATATACATATACATATACACAAATTCCACTTTGTCATTGTGTGTGTGCGTGCGCGCGTGCGTGTGTTAGTCCATTTAAACGCCATGGTTCTCACAGTTTGCGCCTGATTTCATCCAAAATTCACAGTCATATGACCTCTGTCTTCCGTGAGATATTAGTTCTAAGAATGATACATTTCAATATATATTATATATATATATATATATATATATATATCACTAGAAATTCCACTGTCATACAGCCCACGACCAAAGTGATATTGGAAAAAAGAAAGGGTACTGATGGTTGAGAAATGCAATATTAGCAGTCAAATAGGATAACTGCAATGGTAGCTGTCATGTACTGGGTGTGGGTGTTATTATATACAACAAATAGCAATAATGAAAGGAAAAGATTATATGTTTATATTTCTCCTCCTGCAAAAAGAGAAATGCAATATCGGCCAATATTAGAAGTAAAATGCACTGATATAGATTTTTAGAAAATCTGTACTACGTGGTCATTGTTCTGTAGTCATCCAAACCTAAAATTAATTATTGTAATAATCTCATTAGAACCGTTAAAAATATCATCGTCTTTCCCTTTAGGCTACTTACACTGCGTTAGATTTTTAGAAAATCTGTACTACGTAGTCATTGTTCTGTAGTTATCCAAACTTATAATTAATTATTGTAATAATCTCATAAGAACTGTTAAAAAATATCATCGTCATTTCCTTTATTTATACTTCGTTGGACATCAGTTAGAATACGAAAGTACTCAAATGTGTCAGCAAATGAAATTGAAAATGAAAAAATTGAAATCGACAAGAATGAAACGATTTCTGTACTCCTATGTTAATTGCCGAAACCTTGGGAACAATGCTATAGACTGGTGAAAAGTGCACGTTTTTTTCGTGAAATGCACAATACTTTATCGTTCTATTCTCTGTTCCTCAGCGTTTCATTTTCCGGTCTTAACTTTTATTTAACCAAGCTTTTCAAACGTTTTGTGACGATTTTCGTCCTAATAAATCTGTCTATTTATGTATAATTCGATCAGATGGATTAGTTTTAGGAATTTGCGGTAACCTTTCAAAGGTTTGGTAACATATTTAAATAGGTTTATATGCGTTTTGTATCATTATTATACTTAAACGGCTTTACTGAAAAATAGTTAAATTTGTTGATAGGATTTCGTTGCAAGGGTTTGGTGACGGCCGTTAACGAATAATTTTTTGGGAGTTGTGTGCACATGTGCATTTATCATAAATCTCCGAATCAATCGCTTCACTCTTGTTTGGTCGGTGGGATAACTCAATATATATATATATATATATATATATATATATATATATATATATATATATATATATAAATACATGCATATATACATATATGTATAAATCAATATATATACATGTATATATATACTATATATGTATATATACTATATATATACTATAAATACATATATACTATATATGTACATAAAATACTTGTCAAAGCCGACAAAACAACCAATTTTTACAGACTTGAAAATGATGAATACAGCAAAATGTTGCAAAATAATGTGACTAAAACCTACAAAAAAGCTTAAAGACAGCAGTAAACCAAATTACATCGAAAGACAAAAAAATAGCGCACAAATTAAGACTTGAGAAAAGAATTGAGACAATAGCAGAGAAACAGCCATTCATAACATTAAAATACCACAAAGATAACTTCACAAACCACCCCACATGTAGACTAATCAATCCAACAAAATCTGAAATAGGAGAATTTAGCAAAACTCTGCTCACAAGTATCAAAAACAAAGTGAAAAGAGAAACTAATGTAACATTATGGCGAAGTACGGATGACATACTGAATTGGTTTAGAGAAATAAAGGAAAAACAACAGCAAGCATTTATTACTTTTGGCGTTTGTAAATTTTACCCTTCAATAACAGAGCATTTTAAAAAGCCTATAAAAAGAGCCTATTAAAAAGCATTAGACTTTGCAAGCAACATAACAGATATCACAGAAGACAAAAAGACAATCATACTACATGCAAAAAATTCGCTCGTATTGCACAACAACACGGCCTGGTCAAAAAAGAACTCTAATAAATTGTTTGACGTGACTATGGGTAGCTATGACGGAGCGGAGACTCGTGAATTAGTAGGGACTTACTGACTCAAATACCCAAGGAATTGACTTGCCGTATTGGACTATACAGAGACGGCGAACTTGCGGTTTGCAAGGGTAAACCACAAGCTATAGAGTGAACAAAGAAACTAATATGCAACATATTTAATCAAACAATTTGTAAAGTACTGTTGAGGCAAACAAACGATTAGTAAACTTTCTTGACGTAACTTTAAATCTACAAGATAGCAACTTCAATCCTTTCCAAAAACCAGGTAACACAAGACTATATGTGCATAAACGAAGCAACCATCCACTTTCCATATTGAAAAACTTACCAGACAACATAAACAAATGATTAAATGCATTTTCATCAAATGAACAACAATTTAACAGCGCAGTGCAACCATCTCAAGAAGCGCTCCACAAGAGTGGATACAACAGCAAACTACAATATGACACTAACATGAAAAAAATCTAAAAAATGTAACAGACAAAGAAAAATCACATGGTACAACCCCCATTCAGGGCCAATGTTGCAACCAATATCGGACAAATATTCTTCAGCATAGTTACAACATGCTTCTCAAAGAAACACCCACTCCAAGCAATATTTAATAGACAAACTATAAAACTGAGCTACTCAGTAATGCCAAACACGAAAACAATCATTGATGCGAGCAACAAAACACTTACTAAAACCATTGCACCACAAAGAAAAGACAACTAAAAAAGTTGAAACTGCAGACAAAAGAACAACTGCCCTTTGGAAGGAAAATGCAGAGCCAAAAATGTGATATATCAAGCAACAGTGAACAACCATACAAACAACCACGTAGCGACCTACATAGGACTTAGCTCAACCGAATTTAAAACTAGATACGGCAACCATAAAGCCTCGCTTAACCACAAAAACAAACAACACCACACAGAATTGAGCAAGCACATTTGGAAGTTGAAAGACAGCAACTCAACATAAAACATAACATAGAAAATATTAGCTCAAGCACAACCATATACAAACAAAACAAAACGATGCAAACTATGATTACTAGAAAAATACTTCATAATATGCAAACCACGCTTAGGCACATTGAATAAAAGAAATGAATTGACTTCTAATTGCAGACATGCTAGGAGTTGTCTTCTTGGTTACACTTAGCACTAAATTACATGATTCACACAGCGAGCCCATTTCTGACATTTCGGCACATTCGGTAAAACTTTTCATTTTAGTACAACTGCATCTGATGAGTGCATCGCACAAAGCAAATTTTTAGTGCAATTACTAAAAGTTTACTTTCTTTGTAATATTTTTTCAAATATATATACAGTGAAACTTGAATAAATCGCCCTCGGATATATTGAAAATACGGTTAACTCGAATGGATTTGCTTGGTCTGTTCCCACGCAATAATAAATGGCTTTAGATAACTCGACTGAAACTTTGTTAACTCGAACAGTTTTTTGCCAAACGGCTACCGAGACGGTTGTTACTATCGCTTTAGAATATCACTTTATTCCAAGCCATAGAGATAAACATCGACTTTTAGTAGTTCTTAGGCCTCGTTATTACCAACATTGGCAAATATTTTCATTAACGACTTTTCTAAAGGTTTGCAAAAATCAAATTTTAACAAACATCCGCTTAGCGATAAGCCCTCCGAAAGCAAGAAAAGCGAGGTAAAATTTGGATAACTTTAAAGTAATATCGGCAAAATTGATAATGGGTTTTTAATAGTAAAGCAGTTTTGTAATAACTGACTTACTGCAAAATTGATCTTAGTTAAAACGCTCGGTAGAAAAATACGTATGTGTTTTTTCTGAGCGTTTTAACCGCGATCAAGTTTTGCCAATTTTAATCTGAGAACGCCCTGGCAATCACATCACCTAAAGCAACAAACAAATCTCAAGTGATAGAAAAATATCTATACTTTCTGATTAAAAATATTTAAAACTTCACACAAGAGACCCTTTAACTTGCAACAAGCAATCTATGCTTTTGATTGATATATAGTTTGTATATGTACATGTATCTACTGATAAATACGTGCACTTATGACTGTCCTAATAACTTGAACGCTCTAATAACTCGAACACTTTTGCTCGGTCCCTTGAGGTTTGAGTTATCCGTGTTTCACTGTATATATATATATATATATACCGGTATATTGATTTATATGTATATATATATATATATATATTATATATATATTATATATATATATTGAGTTATATATATAAATATAGTATATATATTGATATATATATTATATATATATTGAGTTATATATATAAATATAGTATATATATTGATATATATATTGATTTATATATATATATATATATATATATATATATATATATATATATATATATATATATTGAGTTATATACAGTCAAACATGGATAACTCGTCCACGGATAGCTCGAACACATGGTTAATTCGAACGGTTTCTTTGGTCCGTTCCCACGTAATGATAAATTGCTATAGATAACTCGAACTCAACACTGTTAATTCGAACTGTTTTTTTGCCCAACGGCTACCGAAACGGTTGTTATCGCTTTAAAAAATCACTTTATTCAAAGCCATAGAGGTAAACCTCATCTTTTCGTAATTCATAAGCGTTGTTATTACCACCATCGGCAAAATAATTTTGTCAACGACTTTTCTAAAGGTTTGGTCAAATTTGATTTATACTTCTATACGATTAATAGCACGGGCTTGACGGGTCACGCGCGCAAGGATTTTCGCCACGCACATACAAAACAAAAACAGCATGTTGTTTTGTATGTGCGTGGCAAAAATCCTTGAGTGCGTGACCCGGCTAGCCCGTGACGAATAGTTTTCCGACGTTGATTCCGTGTTGAATCAACGTCGGAATGTTGAATGTTTAAAACGTCTTAAAAATTGTTTTTATTAAACGTATACGTTGTCTTAGCTAAAAAAACTATTCATCGTTTGACCTAAACACAGAATACGTGTGTACATTCAATAAGTATTCATTCAAAAAGTGTGAGTGATATACAATGTACCGTTAAACCTCATAAAACTTTTAATTGAACTGCCTCGGAGTGTTGCTCTTAACGAATCCGAGGTAAAGTAAGGGATTTGTCTTTGGTAACTTTTTCTTGAAGTTGCATAAACTTAAAAAAAAATCGGCAAAATTGATCGTGGGTAAAATGCTCAAAAGAAAAAGATGTCTTTTCTTTTGAGCATTTCAACAACGATCAAGTTTTGCCAATGTCAATCTAAAAAACGTCCTGGCAATAACATCACCTCAAACAACAAACCAATCTCAAGTGATAGAAAAATCTCTATACTTTTTGATAAAAACGCTTTAAACTTTACATTAGAAGCATTTAATTTGAAACAAGCCATTTTTGCTTTTGATTTATATTATAGTTTGCATATGTACATGTATCTACTAATAAATAAGTAAATACATGGACTTGTGACAGTGCTCTGATAACTTGAACGCTCTGATAATTCGAACACTTTTGCTCGGTCCCGTGAAGTTCGAGTTATCCATGTTTGACTGTATATATATTGAAGTGTATCATACTTAGAACTAAGATCAGAGAGCTCAACGTAGGATGGAGCAGTACAAATTAGAAAATTAAATAGTTTACTTATCTTTTTTTCAGCTACTGGCAGTTTCTTGCTTGTGCGATCTTCAGGCTGTAGACTTCGACTGAAAGTTAGGCCATTAATCTATCCCATTTACTTTGTGAGCCATTAAAATTTTGTCTAAATGTTTGGTTTACAAATCCTTGATTTGGTATGTACCCACTGGCTAGTTCACATGTACAGTCAAACTTTGACTGACATACTATCAGCTTTACATATGAATATTTTTTGACTTGTCACATTAATTTCTGCAATGGTTTCTCCTGATGTGCAAAATAATTCCCAAAACTTTTTACTTGCAAAGAAATTTTCAACGTAAGGCATCGGAAACTTGTTAAACACTGATAGTTTTATACATATGAAAGTAAAAAAATTATTGAAAATTCATATTAATAAAATTCAATTGGTCATTGCGCGTGTGTTAGTACATGTAAACATTATCATTTCACATCTTGAACCTGATTTCATTCAAATTTCACTCTCATATTATCTGTCCCTTTTGTGAGATCGCTACAAATATTTAGTCTCAAAACTCATACTGTTCTTAAAAAACAGCCTCTTTAACACCCACCTACAGTCCATCTGATCGATGCTTACTGATATTTCTAGCTTCTTAGGTTAATGGTACCTTAATAACAGATTTCAAAACTTTGCCCTGATTTTTTTCCCATGAACTGTGACTCTGGGGTCAGAAAGTAAGTCCATTCATCTATCCCATTTACTTTAACTCTTTTGCTACCAAATTAATTTGCGTACCCACAAGTAATCACTCACAATACTTCAATAGATGTGTTTTTGTTCAATAATAAGAAAACCATTGATTTATAATCAGTAAAACCCTCCATAGCTATAATGCATTTGACATGGCAGGTCATTGCAAAGAAGATATTGCGAGAAAATATAAAGCTTTCGCTAAATTAAACTTTGCTCAGGATGGTCTTTAAACATACTTTCTATCAAATTGAAGTCTACAGCCTGAGGATCGCACTAGCAAGAAACTGCCAGTAGCTGAAAAAAGATGAGTAAACTATTTAATTTTTTAATTTATACATATCAATAAAAAAGACTATAACTTTAGATAAAACACTCGATTACAAGTAGTTTCATGCTTGGTAAGAGCAATTTTCAGATAAAGTGTATGCACCAGTTTTGGTAACTTATATACAGCTAGAACTATTAAAATTACTAAAACTTCATAGCTGAAAGATTTTGGTCGTTGAAGGATTTATAGAAACAATAGGTTTTAAAATTGGACAGTAGAAATTTGCTAGCGTATATGCAGGCGCTGACGAGTTCAGTGCATTTTTTCAATGAACCAAGGTGTGGCCTGTATATAATATAAATTTTTCTTGTAGACACAAGGTACAGTTCTCAGAGCCATTGGCCAGTGGTATGGACTGCTCCAGTATTCTTCAGTTGTTGGAATAGTTAGTGTTTGAATCCTTCAACCGCCAAATGTGCTTGCTGAGTTTAGTGGCAGTTCCATTTCGTTGTGTAAACGACGCTTTGTGATTGTTATAGAGCGTTTTAAATGAAATTTCTGTTAGGTCAATGTAGTTAGCTTCAACATCGTAAAAGGTGACAGTAGCTTGGTAAATTATAGCAGACTGCAAACATTTCCTCTAATTGGAAACTTACAGCTGAATTAAAACATTCAAAACATCGTTTAATTACATGAGGTCCATTTTTAAAAAGCTTATACATATAATTATGCTGCTAGTCTGGAAGGTGCTAAGTGTATTTTATAAAATTTACTGCTTAGTCATTATGATTCTTCCATTGCATCCATGAAATTTATTTCTTATACTAGAATTTGTATAGTTTATATTTCATCTATGTAATCAACTGATTGACCATCCTGCAGCCATCATAATGAGGCAGCACTCAGGCTAAAAACATTGCTGATAAATTCATTTATCATCTCTTGCATTGCTTCAGCTTCCAGCATACTGTCTACTTTAATGACTAGGAAGAAATCCACAAAAGAACCAACAACCATCAATTTATATATCATATAATGCTATGCTCAAACTAACTACGGAAATCAAGAATTGAGTTACAATAAAATTGGGAAAATACTAAACTTCTAAAGCAGGGAAGTGAAGCTTAAGTTTTTAAATAAAGCTACAAAACATTTTTCTTGGTATCTTTAGAGGTTGACTTGCAACAAAATTCACATTACAATTATTTGGTATCAACAGATTCACCATGTTTTGCTCTGCTGTGTTGTAGGTGCAAAGGTGTAAAAGCTCAAAAACGAACAGTTAATCGCAGTCATCACGAAAACGCCTTAGATTGGAATCCATTTCCAAAACGGCCCAAATGAAATGAAATTGAGCAAGATGGCTTCTGTTTTCACTTTCATGCAACCTCATTCCTCGAAATATTTTCACAAATGTACTTCCCGCATTCAATAAAACCATGTTTGTTATCCTTACGCGTCTATTTCATAATTTTTGTAAAGCAGTCATTTGAGCACTGATATCTCAAAACCTACCATAAAGGTGTCTGTGTGTGATTGATTGAGCGTGCGTGTGTGTGTGTGCATGCGTGCGTGCGTGTGTGTGTGTGTGCGATTCGGTTCGTCCAGCTATAGGTAATAAAATATTAGAATGAAGAATCCGAATAGCAGAAGATTTGATCTCAAAACTTTCCATGCCTGAGACGATATGAGCTTATACCACCGAGCTAGGTAAGATTGATAAACTGATTAGGCATTATATATCGCTATGTGGGTAAAAATACGCATAACTCTATGCACTGCTGCGCAATGTCATTTTATGCTTGCTCTCACAGCTCTTATTAGTAAGTTTCATAATACAGTGCACTCTCAAGATGCGGTTAACCTGATATACAATTTTTTATCTTACAAAGTGGAACATGATGAGTTTTTCACCTCACCATACGAATCTTATTTCACCATATGAATTCAATTTATTTGTTGCCCGAGTTCACATTTGGCAGTCGATGTGCTTATTACGTACAGTAAAATAACAAAAACGCCCAAATGCCGTTTGCTAAAAATATTTTCACAACACCTGAAAGAAACACAATGACCGATTTCTCTCAGTTCAGCAATTCCCGTGTGTGAAACAGTAAGATTTTTCATTAGAACCAGTAGCAACATTGGAGTTGCGATTCCTTCAAACAGTTGTCAAACAACATTTCTTAATCTGCTAACAAGAATCCACTTCATTATGAATGCGGCATCGTTTGGGCTTTCTTGCCGAATTACTTTGAAATAGTTTTAAAAAGGTCCGCTACAAGTTCTAGTGAAAGCGCAGACAGAAACCAATAAGTGATAAAAATTTTAGGGATAAAAGTTGAAATTCAGTAAAATTATTAAAAAGTGCAAACTAAAACTTGGCTTTAATTGCATTTGTTTGATAAGCTAAACTTTTTTGAAGTAAATTCAAAGTTAAAGTTATAAATACGTCTATTTGAAAGTTATAACTCTCTATGATACATGCTGTTACATTATAATGCTACATTTAATTACAGTTCGTAACCAACAAATACACTGAATATACTAAAGTTACTGTAGGTAATTATAGTTACTAAGGTTATCATACTATTTTCTTACTAGTTTTTAATATGTACAGTACTTATATAAAATTTTGACGATTTTCACCAGGGAATGTTTGCATTATATACATAATTACTATGGGTTCTATTAGTGCTGAGCCCGAGTACTTCTTGACCAACCAGTTTAGGCTCGCCCTATTCTGATTGAGTTTTTCGGGTATCGACTAGGTGGTAGTGCTGGGCACGAGTATTTCTTGGCCTATGGGTTTTTTTGGGTATCGGGTTTGTTGATACGGATTTCATGTTTACTATCTATCATAATCAGGTGTTCTGAATAAAGGAGACAACTCTATGTAAATAATATATCATTTCAATTATAGACACAAACTAGGAGCAAGAACTTGTAGAATATCCATGTAGCTAGACTGTGTGTTGTTTTATGGTTTTGTGATATACGGTGCATTTTACTTGTTCTATATACTTAATTTGCAATTATTTGTGAAAAAACCTGTTTTCACTTCATAAATACCAAAATTCTGATGGTATACGCCTAAGCTTCAAACAGACAATGAAGACTAGAAATTTAAAAAAACTTACATTGTTCTACACCAAGTTCAGTTGGGCAATTGACATTGACAAAACTATAATACCTGTTCATGCACGATTGCGATGCATTTAACCTAAGAAATTTTAACTATGTAAGATTAATGAACAGGTAATTTAAAAACAAAGCATGTGTTTTAATTTTACTAACATTTAAAAAAACATTAATCTTATAAAAACCTCAGTATGGAATCTGTTTAACAGAGAAGCCAGGTTTGAGAATAAAAAACATAGTTAATTAACTTTAGCAGAGTTTAGGCTATTTCGCCTTGCTGTGAGTAATGTTCCCAGCATTTGAAAACAGCCTTTCACTAGCTACACTAGAAGCTTGAACGCACAAATACTTCTTAGCAAGCTTTCCGAGGCGGGAAAAGTTTAAAGTTGGCTTCACCAAGTCAGAGAGTCAGTGTTTTTTCCGCCACTGTCAATAAACTTGTGTATAATGAGACATCTTTGCTAAGCCGGTCACCGCGGGCAGTAGTGAGAGCCGGAGTAGTCAGAGCATTAAGATACGCTCCCCAACTTTTGCGTTTTCTTGAAGCAGTACAGCTGGTGGTGCCAGACTCTAGTGTGGTTGTTTTTTGTATATCTGAAGCCAGCTGTTTACACTCACAAAGTATAATTTCTTCCACGCTCCCATTGTGAATAGCTTTGAATTCCAAATTTTCAAAAGAAACCTTAGCAAGATCGGAAACTACAACGCTGTGTTTTCAACTAATGATTAAAGTATCAATGGAAAAATCTTATTTTTATCCTGTAGGGTATTTATTAAACAGCGCTGTTTCAAAAGCTTCGTACCTGCAGTTTAGCCTATGCTATAGATCTTGTAGCTATGTCACATTAATATGCCATTAGAGTTTGTTCGCCTTTGACCTAAGAAGCTGCATTTTGAGATCAGTTGCCCATAATCAGCATTGTACTAATGGCACTTATTAATATATTCTAAGATGGAGGACTTGATCTGTCGAGTCAAGGCAATTTCACTCTCTTCCGGCACTAGAATTTTGTTAAAAGTATGACTGTTGGTTGAAAAAGTGATATGGTGACTGCGTCTTCCCCTATAAGTAAGGCATTTAGCAGATGACTATCACAGTATGGCATCAATATCGCTAACCTAAAAACTACCTGCTAGTATATCTCCAACAGCAGTAGGCCTATAAGGTAGAGAGTAAACATAGTCATACCCTTCCAAACTTCACCTTACTATAAGGTTTTAATTCTATTTCCCTGAAATAGAGGATAAATATAATTTTTGCTGCAAATATTTACATATCGCGTAGTATTTATATTATTATAATACATGTATGTCACATTTAATGACAAATGGTCACACACAAAAACAGTTTTATCAATTTGCAAATATCACACGCATAGCTACCATACACTGATGTTTACAGAATTGGCATGTGCTGGAATTACATAAAGCCCTAACATATGGGTCGCGATTTTTGTAAGTGGAGTTAAGTCGAACGTATTAAATATGCGTAATAGCAATAGCAAGTTTGTAAACTCAATGCCATGTGCATTTGTTGTGTTTTAAAAGTTACATTTATTTAGACCAATCAAGTATGCTCTTTTAAAATTGGAACTCTACTTAACTAATAGAAGCTTAAAGCAGCCCAAATTTGTTTTGTGAGGCCGTTGCTACGCAAAATAGAGATAATCATTCACGACAGTAAACTTCATGAAAAATTCTACCTTGCTAACCACTTTTTTGCAAATTTTCCTGTAAATGAGGCTTAGGAGGCTTCAAGTGTATGATTCAATTTGAGAGCAATGAAATCAGTCTCTGCAGATGTGCTTGCTCTGAACTATCCAGTACTGAGTTGGATAATGCTACGTATCATAGCAAAGATCGAATACAAATGTCATGCTAGTAAACAAACAGTTTCTACAAAAAAGAGCGAGTAATTCACTTAGAAAGAAAGCCAGAACTGAGTATAAACACCATAGTAAATAGTAAATCGGTATGCAGACTTATGTTCACATATATGCACACTACTTGTGTCAACACACTGGACCAGATTACAAATCACTACAAGTCAGTCCAGTCAATGATTCCAAGGAAGCTAAATCGTGAAAGCAAAACAAGTACCACATCTTAACATTGTGTATATGCTTTCAAACATTCTTGAAAAATTTTTTGCAACAGCGCAGTTAAGTCCTACCTGGAAGATTGAATGGAATATCTCGAGAAGCTACAGAAGTTTACCTTCACGTATGTTTAAAAATATGTATACAGCCAATATTCTAAGGCAAGTTCTAATGCTGAATCTTTGAAAGGCAGCATCTCTAGTTTTAAACGACTGTAAAATTTGCTGTCCCTAGAGTACTCTGCTGTAAATCCGTGTCAGATCTGCGCTGGACAGAAAACGGAGGAAAAAGTAACAGGGAAGTAGCCATAACCAGCAACATTTTCATCTTTTGATTTTGACTTGGTATGAATCCTTACTAATATGGATCATAACTAATGGAAACATTTAACTATTTGGACTGTTTAACAAATTTAACTATTTGGTTAGAATTAAGTTTCATTGCATTGCCGATAAGGTGAAAGGTATTTTTATGTTACATGTTACTATATTCTTGTGCAATAATCAAACAAACTTTTTGCAATCAACAAAAGTTGGTTATCAACTTGTAGCTAATATTGTCTATAGACATAACTTATTTACAATTTTCTAATTTACCAATTCAGATTCAGCATAAAATTCTGTCCTAGAACCTATGTACATGTAGTTGTAGAACTACGGCTAAATCTAATAGTGGTTGCTAAGGTGATTCTAATCGTAAACAAATAGTTACGTCACTTGAAACTTTAGGCGCGATTTTCTTGGATTCATGTTTCAACCAGTTTAAAAAAGTATATGCAGACTTTTGACTATAAAATCAGATTTAATCAACATAGAAAAAAGTTTTTTGCAGAGAAATTTGTAAATCTTCCTTTATTAAGCTGAGCAACCGTCTAAATTTTAATAAATTTCAACTTAGCCTCTCTTTCTAACATCCTGGCCCATATTCTTTTTTACTCTCATACCTTCTATCAAACTCAGCAATCATTGCTTTGAAATCTTTTTCAACAGCATATGCTGGAACATCATCTATACAAATATAGTGGGATTATTGTTGAAGTCAGCTTCCAATGTTGACCACTATCTCTTCCGTAGGGTTCCATAAAGGATGATAAGATAGATCGCTGCCTCTTTGCTTTTTTACATGTACTGTTAGAACTAGGTTCGACTTCTTTGCGAACAATAGGGGTTTGAAATGCAGCTAGATCTGAGTAGTTGCTCTTGCCATCATCGTTGAGAATAGGTGCAGCTATGACAAATTTGAACTTACTAGAGAACAAGTTACAGAGGTTTAACAAAAACGGTATAAATAGAATGCAAGAAATGTAACAAATTTATTAATTTATAAATACTTGAATTAAATAAGTTTTCAATAACAAAATAGTATACGCCAAACCTTGTGAAGTGGTAGCAACAACTAAGGATGCTGTCGTTGACTGACTACTAAAGCTTTCATCATCATCAATTGTTGGTTGAGCTTGATGCACAAATTCTTTTAGTTTGGAGGCAGCAGAGTCCCTAGCTGCTAAGAAGTTTAATAGACGATTTTTAATGGTACCAACTACATCTTGCCTCTCAAGCCACTGTTTAGGATAAATCTTTTTCATATGCCTTCTCATAGAAATCGTAGAGCCACAACTATCGTTCAAAGTTGAATTGCACAAAAGGCATCAAACTGTCTCACTACCATCAGCAATAGTTGGCTGTCTTTCGCAAAGTATTTTCTAAACATTGGACATATCTTTAAATTTACAATGCAATTATAATTCTATTCAAGTTATCAAATGGTACTTCTGCTCAGCGTTAGCGGGCAAGTTGTTAAACAGTACTCATTGCGCAGGCACAATAGACCGAGTTTTTACCACTCTAATCGAAGGAGTCGTGTAGCAAAACTCGAACTCGCAAGGTTGAACCTGAGTCAGCAAAATTGAAATACTCAAAATCTCTATTACCTGAAACTTGAGATAAAACACACCCGCAAGGTCAACGAATTTAATTACCTGCACTAGCTGCAACTACCTGCCCAGCACTAGTTTCTATACCCCTACATACAATTTTTTCACCAAACGGTGTCAACCCTGGAACGGATAAAAATTGTATCTATTGGGTGAACTGTACTAGTTTACTCAAATTAGCCATTGGCAATGTGCCAGGTTAGTGACAAGTGGAAGGCCATTACGTTACCTGCCACTGTTTATAAGCTGTTTGGTAATACCTGTGCAAAGCTGGGCACGCTGCTAGTACTAATATATATCCACAGAAATCCATAGCTGAGCCAAAATCATTCAAAACATCATTTTCGTACAATAGGCTATAAAAAGAGGGATTTTTTACTTCCAATCATGGATGTAGGAAGTATTGACATTAACGGCTTGGATGGTAAAGGCAATTGAGTCAACATCGTCTAGAAATTTTGCCTTTCTAAGTCTGTTTTGCTAAATGCTAAAACATTTAAGAATATTTAATAATGCTAATTAAACATTGTAGAACCTTTATTCAAGCGACACCTTTACTTAAATACTACCTTTAATAGAACGCAACTACAGGAGAAGGGTGAAAAAACAGCGCCGCCTTTTAATTGAACACCACCTCTATTTGCCATTACTTTAACATTAATTATGTTTGATCTTTACAAAACTATCGTTGAAAGGGATCACTAAGAGATTATCCAAAAAATAGTACTAATATTGACTCAGTTACATCAATAGTTAATTCTTTAGTTGTTGCAGTAGTGTTTAAATAGTCAAAGTGACGGTGTATTTAAAAAAAATCGATTGTTGTTTTACCAATAGAAGAGTTAAATTTATCTTCCCAAATACTTTCTGTTTTCAAATAATGGCCCACGGTTTATTGAAAGAATATATACACATAAGTAAAATTAGAATTGTTTCATTTTTGCAAAATCCAAATTGTTTATACAGTAAGTGTGCTACCAACAATTTGAATTTTGGTAAGATTTTGTTAAACTTTAGATCTCTGAAAATTATTTTATAAGCTTTCTAATTACCTAAATTTACTGTATTTGTTCAAACATACTCTTCATCAATATATAAAATATCAAGGGATATTATTATAATAATTTAACTCAACTCAAGAGTTTCTATTGCATCAGATGTTGTATAACAAAAGAACAGAAATATTTGTGTTTCAATAATGAGTAGAGTAGCCCTGTTTATTTATTAACATACTTATCTGGTAGTTGTCTTATCTTGTTGATAAACAAGTTTAGTTCTTCAAGTGAACTCATCTCATTG
This sequence comes from Watersipora subatra, assembly GCF_963576615.1. NCBI lineage: Eukaryota > Metazoa > Bryozoa > Gymnolaemata > Cheilostomatida > Watersiporidae > Watersipora > Watersipora subatra. The sequence continues at coordinate 34,216,612 of NC_088710.1, read as the reverse complement.
AAAGCCTGTGGAAAAGCGTCCATCTTGTTGTAGGAAAGGTCCAATATTCTCAGTGACTTCATATTCTCCAACCTAAAATAAATTAGCACAAACAAGTACTTACTGAGTGTAGATTAACTTTATTGTACCTTTTTACCAGGTGGAGAATCAATATTTAAATTTGCCTAAAATATTTACATCAAACAACAAGTTACAATCGATTTCACTGATTAACACTTACCAGTCACATCCCTTAGAATTGGTTAGTTTTTATGAGAGTAGATTTAGGTATTTAAATTTGTAACCTACACTATTATCTTAGGCTTTACTACTTTGATAATTACACCGAATCGCCCTACTCACCGTGTCAACATGGTACTTACTTCTTTACTTACAGCATCACTTCTTTTCATTTACCTCTATCTACCCTTATAATAACTGGGCAGTACTCAGGATAAACATTACTGACATACTGAGTTATCATCTTTTGCAAAGCTTCAGCTTCCAAAATGCTGTCTGCTATAAAGTAATGATTCAGTTATTTTTTCAGGAAAAGGGCCCAATTGAAATCGTAACAACCTCACGAAATCTGAACTGTTTGTAATGATGCTACCAACAATTTGTATTTTGTTGAAGTTTATTTAAATAAATCTGAGCGCCGGAACACGTAATCACTATAGTGAAGGTTAGTCTGAAAAGCTGAAAGGCAGTCAATTACTTGTACTTATGAAACTCTTCTTGTAATCTTGTTTAAAATCATCACAAATAAGACAGACAGTTCTTGAAGTGTTTTGGTTTTCAGGAACAAAATGGAGTTTTGAGAGCAAATATTTTTAACTACCTGGAGGAAGGCAGGTAACATAT